>NW_009621688.1:0-22340 GCF_000690535.1 Cariama cristata
TGGAGAAGGGGCTTGTCGGTACCGTAAAGGTCTCCCGCTCCCGTCAGACTGGGCTTGCTCCTGTGCTGAAAGTTTGGAGAGAATGAAGGAGCTCCTGCGAGGTAATGCCGGGACACCGGCAGCCTCCCGTGCCCTCCCGTGTCCCTCCTTTCAGCACACACGCTGCCATCCTGAACGCGGCTCTGCGTTACCTATCAGCAGGTGAACGTGCTCTTTAGAGCAACTTCAGTCACTTCTCTGGTCCCCGGCAGCACGGGGACGCTGATGTTTATGTTTGCCATTTCCCTGCCGGTATGTGAAGAGTTGTCCTTGGCCTTTTCCCAGAAAAGCTGCCAGTTTTTGCCATCTCTGACTTGAGGTTGCAGCAGAACTGCTGTTCAGCATTTCACAGGAGTAGCCTGAGCCTTGTGGCTCTTCTCGTCTTTCCATCAGCGATGGAAGTTGCACGTCAGTAACGTGGGTTGAAACATAACGACAGCGCAGGTGCCCATTAGCACCAGTTAGGCCGGTGTTTGTGTGTAGGCACCAAATGAATCGCTCCCCTGGAAGCTCTGATTCACCCTCCTTCTGAAAGTTTAATTCCACGTCTGAGGTCAGGGCTTTGTCAAAGAAAACAGCGTTAGCGTTTTTCTCGGTGCCAACTTCTTGCCGTGCCTTGTGCATTAGGGTAACTCATCCTGCAGCATGCAAACGTCGGTCCGGTGCTGCCCTACTGAGAGCAAATTACTTCCTTGTGCCTTTGCACTCCCTTTTGAAGAGCAGCATTAAAAGCAGGAGGGAGGAGCAGAGGGGATGGTCTGCGTCGTGTGTGTGTGAAACTTCAACGTGGCTTCAGCAGGCTGCGAGCACCGGGTGGGCTCTGTCCCCCCTGTCACTAACTCGGGCTGTCCTCTTAACCCCACAGATAATCCGTGTGCAGTCGCCAGAAGGGGTGAAGCGCATCACGGCCACGAAGCGAGAAACGGTGGCGACGTTCCTCAAGAAGGTACCCTGAGGCTCTGCTGCGCCTTCCCCGCTTGCCTGCGGGACGAGGCAGGGCTCCTGCGGCTCAGCCTGCGCCAGGGCTCTCTCTCATGGGAGATACACACTTAACCTCGTTGTGCAAATGTGCTGACGGCAGTGAGGATCGGTGTGCCTTGTGGAAAACGGCGTTTGTATTGGTTTAGCCAAAACCAGTTTTCCCGTTGCTGTTCCAGAGGGAAAATAACAAAATTAAAGGAGAAAACTTACTCAGCTTTTTAGTTGGCGTTTCTTGGGGTGGGAGCTTTCTTGGAGGAGGACGCGTCTTTAGTGTTCTCCTAAAGAAATGGCAGCTGGGGAAGCAGAGGCTGACAGGGACATAAGCAAGCTGTTTGTTAGTCAAAGCCTGCTGCAAGGGACTGGACTTTTCAGGCATGATCCAGTTGAAACTCAGCTGCTTGATTTCTGCTTTGAATATCTCTTGAACGTGCTTTTTGCGTACTGGTTTTCCAGTATGGTTTTGGAGAGAGCGAGGAAGGAATTAAGGCGAGATCTTAAGGCAACGTGAGAGCTTCTGGGGTCTCCTGGGAAAGATTTCCACCCTGGGCTGAGGAGAGCACACTGACTGTTGGGGTTGTCAGATTTGAGTTGGCTGTAGCTTGTTCTTTGGTCTGATGCAACTGCTCCGTGTTTAAAGTTTGCTATTTAAGAGGGAGCAATTCTCTATTTCCTTCCCTCCTGGAACTCTGCTGTAACCTGCAACCCTCAGATTAGGATTTCCTTGCTTCGTAAGTGAAGTACTTTGTGTTCCTGTGCCTGAAGGGCCATTCTTTTAGTCAGGTAGATTTCCTTTCCCCTTGCGAGAGGGAAGGGGAGCAAACTGAAACCTTTTGCTGTTTGTGAGTCATTTGCTTTGTTTGAAGCTTGGGCGCAGACCACAACAGCAATCCCCACCTGACCAAGTGAAAATCCTGATGGATTTCAGGGCTGGGTCAGAGATGCCCGCTGCAGTCTCTGAACAGTCTCACCCAAGGAAAAAAGCGTTGCTTTCGAAATATCTGGAACCTGTGCAAAACAAGCTGCTCAGTTTCAAGGGTTCATATTACCCGAGGCAGTGTGGAACAATCGTGCTTGCAACCACTTACCGTCAGAACAAAAGCATCAGCACTCACTAAAATTGCCTGTTGATCCGGGGAAAATTATGTCCTCTTGCTAAGCTGAATACAAGAAATGTTTGGGTTTCTTTCCTGATACAGGGTTTACTTGAAAGAGAAAAGTTGCAAATTTTACCACGTATGATCTGTGTATATTAATAGCTGTGGATTTTAACACTGAAATGTTAATCCATATGGTGGATTTCGTATTTAGCTAGATAGCTGTAATTAAAGAGGCATCAGATTGCTTCTTCTGTGTTAGCAAGTAACTTAGATTTCCGCTCTGACGACTCCAGAGAAGCTGCAAAAGAAGTGTGCAAGCAATCACATTTCAGGTTGACAAGGGCCTCGATAATCTGCTCTGTCTTTTGTAGCACATCCTAGGTAAAAGTACTAAAAAAGTAAACTCTCAAGTGTGTCCAGGTTAGAATCGAGTTAGCAACTAACTGGAGCTAACTTTTGTTAATGTATTGTGGAATTTGCCCCCCCCCCAAAAAAAAAAAAATTGGTGAGATCTGTGGCCTGACGAGCTAACGTTTAACTCTGGCAGGTGTAACGCAGGAGATGAACTATTTGACAGTCGTGCTTCCATTCAAACAGCAGATCACTCGCTGCGACAAATAGCAGTGAAGCTGACAGTAAAGAAACTGCTTTCCATGACTTTGCTCCTGTGGCAGTCCTGTCTGTGGCTTGTTAGATTTGTCCTGTGTGCAGTCACTGTCTCTGAGCCCTACCAAAGCCACAGGAAGATGTACTTAATAAAAATAAAGGCTATTAACTTAAGAATTTAGGAAGAAACTTGTCGTTTAGAGAAACTTTTAATGCCACTTTTAAACTGATTATGTTTTTAAGTGGCCAAACGTGAAAATTGCTGTTGCTGTGAAGAGGTATTTGAGTGATTAAGAGTAAAGCAGCCTTAAACTGAACTGGTGAGAGGATGGGCAGGAAAAAAAAAAACCTGCCTGGGGACTGTGAGGTGGTTATTGTGAGGGTAAGTTCCATCAGGAGAAAAGAGGCAAATGGAGAAAAACAGAAGGGAGAACAGCAGGAAGAGCTTGAGCGAAACTCATATAGCAGCTGGTGGGTGAGAGCAGAGCTGAGGGCAAAAGATGCTCAGAGGTGAAGATCTGGACTGAGGAATTCTGGTCAGGAGATGAGAATTACTTGGCTGGTGTGCGCTGGCAAGGCTGGAGCAAGAGAGCTGGGATAATGGAGAAGATAGTTTACCCCCTCTAGTCATGACAGCACTTTCCTGGATTTAGATAAAATACTGCATTTGTGTTGTGTGAGCGAGAGACACGTTCTGTTTAAGTTGCTTTTTTTAATAGATTGCTTGTGTTACTAAGTGTTTCTATTTTTCTCAGTTACCCTGCGCTCTTCAGAAACACGGATGAATTCAGCTAAAGTTTTGCAATAGAAGTTCCCTGGACTTAGCGCTTGCTCTGAGCAGCTTTCAGCATCTGACCAGGGGTGTGAGGTATCTTAAACCTTGTCATTCTTCTCTCTCTTTCAGGTTGCAAAAGAATTTGGTTTCAGGAATAATGGGTTTTCTGTCTACACCAATAGAAACAGGACGGGAGAGATCACAGCGTCACAAAACAAATCCCTCAACTTACTGAAAATCAAGTGAGTCCTGAGAGAGAGCGCTGTGGGTGGAGCGGGGCCTTTGTACAACAGAGTGCCTCTTCTCTGAGCTTGCCTGAATGCTTCCCTCTGAACTGGGCAGCGGCAGGCCACATCACATTACAGCAGTCTACACTTTCAGCTCTCCCTCACCAACTACTTGAAGGGCCAAGCTTGATTGACGTGCCGAAATGGGGCTGATCAAATTGACTGCGTGCGAGGCTGTGGCAGCCATTTCCTAGGTCACTTCTTGTGTTGTGTTAGCTTGTTGTGGTGAGGCAGCGACAGGCCTCCTGTTTGTTCCTCTGCCGCCTACAGCAAGCTCCTTCATCCCTGTTTTCACTCACGCTATCCTTTTTTTCTGCATCAGTGCTAGAGTCTGGTAGTCCCCTGTGGGGTAGCCAGGGTTCCTGCCCTCTGTAGCCAGGCGCCTAGGGAGGTCAGAGGTGCCGGATGGTACAATCACTTCATGTTTGGTTGGGGATGTCTGCATTCTGTTCATCTCGAGAATAATGTTAAACTGGTTAAAAATACAAGAGCTGTTACCACCGTGTGCAACTTGTCACTTGAATGTGTCAGTGCTGGCAGCTGCCTTGGGAAGGCTGTGACTTGATGCGCACAGGATCCGCACTAGTCCTTTTCCCTGCTGGAGCTGTTGCTTCTCTCCATAGGCTTCTTTCACCTTTTTCTTCATTTTTTTTTTCCCCTCGGTCTTGTGTCCTGATGAAAACATTTGCATTTGTTGTGCAAATGACCGAAGCAGCAGAAAGAGGTGGCTAATGGAATGGCTTTGAACTGCCACATTTGCTAGTCTCTTTATAGTTTGTGATAAATTACGTGCTCCTCTGTGGTTCGGGAGGTTTGCTACCCAGAAGCAGCTACTGATACCTGTGTGTTGTTTTTCCACACCTATAGGCATGGCGATATGCTGTTTCTTTACCCCTCCAGCCCAGCTGGCTCCTCCTCAGAGTCCATGGACACCTCTATTTCTCAAGGCTTGCGCCCCGTGGGGGCCCCCCAGGTGGTGGAAGATGAGATCGACCAGTATCTGATCAAACAGGATGGGAAGATTTACCGAAATCGAGACCAGCAGCTGTAAGTAGGGGCGGACTTCGTTTCTGCTGATGCATCTGTGCCTCACCAGAACTTGTAACGTCTTGTCTGAAACCAGCAGCCAGGAAGTATGCTATGGGAACTGCCTTCTGAGCCACTGCTCCGTCCCTCACTGCCTTTCAAACGTTCACAAGGGAAAACAGCCTTTGCCATTGTCCTGGAAGGTTAAATTGAGCTCTGGTGAGCCGAGGAAGGAAGCAGATACCAAAATCCCAGGGTCTTTGCCAGGAAGGACTCATTCAGAGTATCTATTGTTCTGATCAAGGTGGCCTCTGCTATTGGACTTGTGATCATATATTTTATGCTCCTATAACATTTGGAGTTCTCTAGATTAAAATGAATACTTTGAATTCTTCCCCAGGATGTCCTGGCAGCTGGTGCGGTGTAGAAATACTGGGTTATGCTCTGTGTGGCATATTGCTTAATAAGCAGGGGCCTGCTGTCTGCAGTAGCTTCTGTTTCATATGGTCTCAATATGTAGCTCCCCATTGTTTGGGTCCCAAGGTGACGGGCGTGCAGGGCCAGGTCTCCGTCTCGCAGGAGAAGCGTGGACAGGGAAACATGCTTTCAGCCAGAGCTGCTGCCTCAGCATTACCCCGCCAGCAGTGGGTAAGCATCAAGGTCGAATTCCTTTTCTAAATCATGGGCAGCTCCTCTGTCAGAGTGGGGACCTGAGCTCCATTGCATTTTTTGGCTGCCGTGTAGTCTCTCCCTGCTTGGGCAGAGTCAACACAATGATGCATTGTTGTCTTCGGCGCTGGGATGGGTGCATGTGGCACCTCACCTAGAATGTCCCAAGCAGGAGAACTTCTGTGTCTTCAGATCCAGCCACTCCTCATAAAGGAAGAACACAGAAGTGAAGGGAATGAGTGGAAGTATCCAATGGCAGACGTGAAAGTGGGACTTGGGTCTCTGCCTGCCTAGTTTTTGGCTTCCTTTCCATCACATGCCTTTCTAACCTTTCTCTGAAACCAGGGAGTCCATTTTGCTGACAGAAATGCAAGAAAGTCTAGCTTTGCCAAATCTCTTAGCTGCAAGAGGCTTAGGTAAACAAAGCAGCTTGTATTTTTTGTAAAAGTAATAATACAATGCTGAGTTAATACCACCGTAAATCTACACCAATGCTGCTAAAACGTCCTCTGTCCGGATGGTTGGGGGTTTTTTTGCTCATCATTAACCACGTTGCAGTTGGGTCCTGGCCTGATGTCTGTCCTGGTTGTGGGCTTGGGGCTGGACCCCTCTGCAAAATAACTTCTGAAAGGGCTTGAGTGAAAATTTTAAAGGCAACCAGGAATTCTTTCTAAAACAGAATAGTTTGCCCTTCCCCATTGTGTTGTCTTCCATATGGTTTATCTTTAGTGCTGCAGCAGCAAGGAAGTTTGGAGAGACATAGCCTTTATGTGGAAAATCCTATCTAACCTTTTCAGGCTGATGATAAATGAGGGAAATGTCACATTATTGAAACAAAGGCAAAATCCACCACTCCGTGGCAAAAACATTGTCTTTAACTTGACCACATTTTTCAAAAGAATAAATGAAGGTATTGTTCTTAGCAGGGAGCCAAAGCACAGTGGTGGATATTTATGGTAAAAAGAGTGTGTCTGGGCTTGTTCCTGTGTTTGTGAGTGCATATCAATCTAAACATGAAGGGATGCTGGCGTTTGGCTGAGTGCATTAGCAGCCTTTAGTGGTCCTTTATGTACATTATCTGCCACAATACTTTGTTAAAAGCAATGCTGCAACTGGATCCCATCCATTTTGTCTTTACAAGAGCCAACACCCATGCTCCTCTCTAGAGGCCTGCCTTTGAAAACTAGTACTGACCTGATGCTGGGGCGGGGGGGGGCATTTTTTTTGTTGTTTTGTTTGGTTTGTTTTTTGGGTTTTTTTTTAAAACGATTGCCTCAAAAGGAGATGTTTTCCCCTCTGTTTTGTAACTTTACCCAGCAGGTCTTTATCTGTCCGATAAACACATGGTTCCCTGTTTGTTCCAGACAATCCTCTAGTGCCTGATAAAGGATGAATGTTTTGGTTGTCTTTTTGTTAAAACCACACAGGCCAGCCTTATGACGTAGGTTTAAAATTCTTTGAATTGAAACGCAACCTCAACGCAGGGTTGTAAAACTTGAGAAGCTGTGATCTGACATCGGTTCACGTGGCTTTTCAGAGAGCAGAGCCGCTGCAGTGACACTGACATTAGGAGGGTTTGATCTTGACCTGGGACTCTCAGATATAACCTGAAACTGTTGCTGTCTCTTTATGTGAAATTATCTTGTGGTGACCCCTCTGTAATATTCCTTAGTGGGCGGAGAGTTGCTCAGAGCTGTATGGTTGTATAGATCTTCCACATTAAAACTTAGTCTAGAGCAACTTTTACAGTCTGACTTTTCCATTATTAAATAAGATTTAACGCTACTTCTCTTTCTCTTTCCGTAGGTGTCGCCACGGCCCCTTGGGTAAATGTGTGCATTGTGTACCGCTGGAGGTAAGAGCCCCAAGAAGGTGCTCTAGAAAGTCACACAAAAGCGTGTCCTCTTGGATTCAGTTTCTTCCAGTATGCACACTTTTCCTCGGAGCGCTGCTCACATAGAGATGGCAGCTCTGAGTCAGAATCCTGCTGTGCACTGTCAAAGATGCCGGCTCGCATCCAGGATCACTAAAGCTCTAGGCCTTTGTGACCCTGGGCTTATTCTGGTTAATGCTGGGTTTCTGCAGTAATGAGTTTAACAGAAAGTGCTTTAGAAAAGCTCCAGTTTTCCTCCCTCTTCACTCTTGCCTGGATCTTCTTGTTTCATCCCTTCTCCCATGGATCCCAGCGCTTCCCAGTTTAACCACGTATTATTCAGGTTGAAGGCAGCTTTAGTAACGCCTACAAATGTGCTGAGCTGTATAATTTATGGCATGAAGCAGTGATCTCTCAGAAGTCACTGCGAGCCAGCATGGCTGTTGCCCTGCTTCCCCACCGTGCGCTCTGGAAGTTCTTTGGCCTTGTTTGAGCAGCTGGGTTTTTTGTTTGTTGTTAGATATTGCAAGCAAAAAGCATTTTGCCTTTGAGGCTCATTCTGATTTGTGGAGCCAATCTGTTATAAAAGTAGGAGGCGATAATAAAACTCGCTGTTGTAAAGCCCCACTGTTTCTGTCACAGTAGTAGCTGCCTTGCAAATGAGCCTAAATTTTCTTGATTGTTTCCACATTGAGAGCCAGTGGGGTTGACTTTAGAACATCCATTTGTTTAGTGATCAATGTATTATCAGACAGGTGTCTGACCTGGCTTTTCTTTGTGTGGTGTTTTTGGCAGCCTTTTGATGAGGATTATTTAAACCATCTGGAACCTCCTGTGAAGCATATGTCGTTCCATGCCTACATCAGGAAGCTGACCGGAGGGGCAGACAAGTAAGAAAATCTCTGTGTTTAAGGGAATCTAGTTGTAGCTTCTTTTTTAAAATACAAATGAAAGTACAGACAGATCTCACCAGAGTAGTGTTGGATACAACTACTGAAGGGCAAATTGAGGAGAAAACAACATGTTAAAAAAAGAAAAGGAAAAAAAAAAAAAAAAAAAATTAAATTTGTTTTTTTTTTTTTTTTTTTTTTTTTTTTTCTGTGGCAATGTAATTGCTTCCAGTAAACACTACTAATGGGGGGAAAAGGCCAGATGGGAGGAAAGAGGTTCCCTAATTATACCAGGCTCCACGCCTGAGTCCCAAACCTTGTGGATAGGCACTGAGACTGTGGTGGACTTGGGGAACTTTTATTCACCAACAGCTTTTCTTATCTACAAATGTGAATAGGACAGAAAGACAAGACTGACATTCCTCAGAGCCTCATTCTGCTCTGTTCCATGCTCCGTGTGTCCTTAGTGAAACCCTTTCTTCTTGTGGTGCCGTAGTTCGCCGCCTGCTAACTGGAAAATAAGGCGTCCTACCCCGTGATGGGGCGGAGGATGCTGTGGTGACACAGGCCAGATAAGTGCTGAGCGGAGAGGAAGCGCTGAAAGAAGTATTTATTTCTCTATGCCTTGCTGTGGCACACGTGTTCAGCGAAGGATCTAAAGTCCCCTTCAGTGATGTCAGGGAACCCACTGTGTTCTGAAATGCAGCTCCTTTAGATAAGTTATGCAGAGGTGTAACCTTCTCCCTCCTGTTCCTGAATGCCATTGGGGTTTTTTTTAGTGTCTTTGTGAGATGCAGCTCAGGTCCGTAATACTTTCATTTGAAGGGAACTTCCCTTTGCAGGAAGCTTTGTGCACATGAAAGGAGCTCTAATTTGCCCTAGCAGTGTAATCTATTACTTCCCATGTGCTGCATAAATTATTTAAGCAGGGTCCCGTGAGTTTTCTGTCTCTGCTCTTGCTCGAATATCTGCTTAGGAGCTGAGTCAGGGACCACATGTCAGCCTCTTGACCTCGCTCGCTAAGCAGACAGGAGAGGTTGCTTGGGGACCACAGGAGCGGAGCATCCCCCAGTGGGAGACTGCAGGGCGCTTTGAGATCCTCTGAAGATGCAAAGTATTGGTGCCACGTTGTCTCCTCTGCCCTGCTTCCTCTGTGATATTGCTAGCCACTTGTTTTTTCTGAGACCCAAAAGCATTTACTGTGATAATAACAGCCTTCTCTTTTCCTTCTTGCAGGGGGAAATTTGTTGCCCTGGAAAACATCAGCTGTAAGATCAAATCGGGCTGCGAAGGGCACCCTCCTTGGCCAGAAGGCATTTGCACAAAGTGTCAGCCAAGTGCCATCACTCTCAACAGACAGGTGAGATGGAGCTTGCAGGAGCCCTTGTGCTTAAAGCTGAGAAGGGACTTGACTTTTATTTTTGGAGAGATGACTTCCAGAACAGCCATCTTGGAGCAAGAAGCCTTTGCGTATTGGCACATGTCGGGGAAATGACTGTTAAGGTCTTCAGTCCTTGCAGAAAAGAACTCCAAAATGTATCTAAAAAAAATTCAGCAGTTTCCTCTTAATGTGGAGGACATCTGAGCTAGCAATGAATCTCCACTCTTTTTCCTCATGGGATCCAAAAGGCCACCCACTTCTTGTTTCCTCTTAAATTTCAGTGTCTTTTTTTAGTTGCAAAGGCTCTTGGAGTAAGGGCCCTAGTAAAGAAGCCAAGCAAATGGGGTAGTGGGGGTGCTCAGCGCTTCCCCATGCTCCAGCCCGTGGTGGGTTCTGCTTGCTGGCAGGGGAGTGGTGCTGAAGGGAGAAGCTGCAGCAGAGGGGAGAGGGAGGGAGCCAGCTTGCTTTCCCTGTCCCTGCTTTGGCAGGATTCAGCTGTAAAGGGGTGGTGTGTGTCCTATGCAGCTGGGAAGGTATTGGTGATAGGCAAAATAAATGGACCTAGTCGAGGATGGCCTGACGCTTGAACTTTGTCAAACAGAAATACAGGCATGTTGACAACATCATGTTTGAGAACCACACAATTGCAGATCGCTTCCTAGACTTCTGGAGGAAGACAGGAAACCAACATCTTGGGTATCTCTATGGCCGGTACACAGAGCACAAAGACATCCCTCTGGGCATCCGGGCGGAGGTTGCTGCCATCTACGAACCCCCACAGG
This sequence comes from Cariama cristata, assembly GCF_000690535.1. NCBI lineage: Eukaryota > Metazoa > Chordata > Aves > Cariamiformes > Cariamidae > Cariama > Cariama cristata. The sequence continues at coordinate 10,407 of NW_009621688.1, forward strand.
TAAAAACTGGGTGCCATGGCATTGGTAAAAATAATCGGGGAACACGGAAACACTTTTTTCTTTGGGAAACCTCACGTGATATTTCCAACTGCAGCTCCGTAAGGAAAATGGTCCCGTGAAAAAGAGGATGTGATTTATGTCTTTAATGTCATTGTCAGTTATTGCCACTGAAAGAATTTTAAACCCCCGATTTGCTTTGTGTTATTTTTACACTTTCTTTTACATTAACCTGTGCTTAGATGATTTGAAGCTAGAGTGACATCATAACAGTGGATTTCACTTTTCATGTTTCCTCGATTACTGGATTTCCAAGGCTGTGGTACAGAACAGCTTGAAAGCAAATTCTGTACTAGGGAAGAAAAAAAGTTGCGGCCCTTGCTTCAATTTCTTATCAGCTCTCTGGGAAAATTTAAGTAGCTTAATTAGACAAAAATGAAGTATGCTACCTCGATGGCGAGGCCGAGGATGAGATTTGATGCCTTGGAGCAGCCGGAGTCCCCGCTAGATGGTGCACGGCACCGCACAGCACCGCGCTCGGCACGGCACAGTCCTACCGGGAGGCTGCAGCCGGAGCGAGTCCTGCCGAGCCTGGCCTCCCGAGGAACCAAAACACTGAATTCAGTGTCGGAGAGCTGAAAATGGAGATGGCAAATGTGAGAAGCCACTCTGCCCACAACACAAGGCTCAGCTTGAAGCTGAGTTTGCCTACTGGCTTCTTCACTGCTGATCAAAGTCACTTTTCTAAGTGCAGACACTATGTTATACAAACATCGTGGTGGTTTGTCTGTTTTCTTCTTCTTGATGATTTCTGCAGTGTTGCTAGAGTAAAATGCAACAGATTTGTCAGTGGAAAAAGAACAAATGGGTCTTTGGGAGTGTGTGTGTGAGAACAGAATTGCTAGCCTTTTACAAGTTCTTCCCTTTCCCTTCGGAGCAGAGCCGTCCCCTCTGTTGTTTCAGTATCACTCTTAAGCCCCTGCTTTGGAAGTTCATGCACTTCTAGTTGTGCATGGTAAAAGCAAGGAAGCTTTTGCTCTCCTGGTAAGCAGTTTCTGCTGTGCTTCTTGACACGGCATCACCCCACACGAGAAATCTTGCCTCTGAAACGCACCCAGATGGAGTCGTGTTTTCTAGAGCACAGGAGGAAGGCCTGGACGTGGGCTCTTGGATTCACTGGATTTCTGCCTCTCTGCTGCTCAAAGATTCAAACAAACGAAACAGCAGTACAAAACTGGCCGGGTGAACACAGAGCTTTGGAAAAAATTATATAATCTCTCGCCTTTTCCAAAGTGCTCGGAAACAGCAACGGCCTGTTTGTAAATGCCGAGTGTTTCATTCATAAACCCTGACATAGCGCGCAAACTTAGCTGAAGAGCTCCAACAGGATGGGTCTGTGAGTGGAGGAGGTCTCTCGGGTGAAATGGGTCAGTGGTAATGCCGAAGGGGAAACCTAGACCTCTGCTTCCATTCTTTGCCTCGCTCCTGACAATGGCTAAGTGTGCTATGTTTTTTCCTGTTGTCTTACTAGCAAGTTTTTCTTTGCTGCAGATTGGTACACAGAACAGCCTGGAGATCCTGGAAGATCCAAAAGCTGAGGTTGTGGATGAGATCGCTGCAAAGCTTGGACTGAGAAAGGTTAGGATGTTGTCGGATCTCGTGCATCTTTGTATGGCAATGAAGAAAGTCGTCGGCAGTTCTCTTCAGCTCCATGGGGTTACTCAAGACTGTTTGGGCATACCTGAAATCTAGCTTAAGTGTTGGTAGCTCTGATGCTTTTAGGTACGAGAAACAAAACGAGAGCATTTTCCTGAGCACAAGCATCTAGCAGGGCTGTGCAGCTGAAGTCAGCAGTCCTCTGTCATGAATGACATCAAAGGGAGTAGCAAAGAAGCAGAAACACGATTTTCCCTTTATTTCCTCTCAGATAGGAGCCGTTCCTGCTAGCGTCTCCCCGGTGAGTGCTAATTTGGCACAGATGTAGCTGGAGTTGCCTTCTGAGTTTGTTCTTCCTTTTGACAGAATCTGTGCTCCAATTCCAGGAGCAGAGGCTCCTGCTTGTTTTTTATTCTCCTCTGTGGGGTCCTGCCTCTTGATGCTGCTGAGGCAGGCTGCGGCAAGTTAACCTGTGTGTTGGTTTAGAGGTGCAGGTTGCCCAGCAGCTGAGCCTTTGTCCTCTGTTCCCCTCCTGCCTGCAGCCTGCCAGTCATCTAGTCGGGAGGTATGGGTGTTGGGATCCACTGGTTCGCTGACATCTGTCAAACCTGTATTGATACTTTCCGGTTTGGGAAATCTTTTGGTATCGTGTGAATGCCAGGAATGAGATGAACACAAACAAGATTTGACTTGCTAAAGAAAACACAAACCAGAAAAGACTGAGTACAGTAGACTATAAACATCTGTGGTGAGGTCTTTTGTTCTCTGAAGATAAGATCTTTAGCCTTTTGCCAGTGTCTGAAGCAAAGCTTCTGTGTGTGTTATTTATTTCCACACTTTTACGCTGCTTCTCACATCAGATATTTTTAGTCAATATGACTTAACATATAACTTACTGCTGGTTGCAGTTTTTTTGTCTATCTGGGCTCTGCTAGGAATCTGAACCGGCAGCCCTTCCTCTGAAGGGTTAATGCTGTGGGAGCCGGTCACGGGGCGATCGGAGCTGGTTGTAGCACATGTGTGTAGAAGGGTTCACACAGCGGTGTGTGTGTACGCATCTATACTCCTATGTGCAAACAATGCAGAAAGCAATGGATCGGAGCAGACTCTGATTTGGAATGAATCATACTCCAGTGGGAACATATGAGTTTTATCTTAACTAGTGACTGCAGGCTTCAAAATGAGATCATGTGAGGTGCTTTGTCATCTGCTGGCGCTCCCAACGCTGCTTTGCTCTGAATGCTCAATAGGAAATGCTTTTTGCTGTGGGTGGGAGGAGGTAGCGGCTGAGAGGCCTCTTGCAGCCTCCAGATCTTTCCATGAAAAAATATTCCATAGTGAAACATAAAGCTGCAGGTGCCCGGGGCCGGCCAGCTGGCATGCTGCTCCTGGAGATCGGATTCAAATGAGCCCGGCACAGCTGGGAGAGCCATTTCCTTCAGGCAGCGTACAGCAGGGCCGTGCGAGGAGCCAAGAACATCTTGTCCTGCTAGGAGAAAATGTATAAGCTCTCTTCTGGTTTGGGTTTGTTGTTTTGGTTGGGTTTTTTGTTTTGTTTTGTTTTTTTTTTTTTTCTTAAAGCAACTTTCTTCATAACACTTCTTTATAGGTTGGCTGGATATTTACTGATCTGGTCTCTGAAGACACACGAAAAGGGACTGTTCGATACAGCAGAAACAAGGTGAGATTCAAGTGTGCAGCTAATTACAGCCGCTGGTACTGAGGGTTTGTGTAGTCACATAAACGCTGGCTGTGCCAAGCAGAGTAGTGAGCCAGGGCAGCACAGGGCTGGAGGTGATGCTGGGACTGAAATTCCTGTGAAATGGGGTTTTTCAGAAGCTTCTGAAGGAAAAGGAGCTTGAGCTGGAACAGCACTGTTAGGGGTTTGAAGCTGTTTAGATGGTACGCAAAGCTGCCTGCAGTCCTTTAGCCACTCTACTTTAAGAAAATGGTGCTCGTGGTTTAAGAAACTTTAGTAGAGTGGAGGAGATGGGGTAGTGTGAGGTGCAAACTTAGTGAGCAGAAGTGACTTACTCAGAGGATGTTCCAGTGGGCTGGGCTTTGTGAGATATACGTGGCTCAAACTTTGACCTTCTCAGCTTCCCGTAATTCTAAATTCAGTGATATCCGTATTTGGAAAACGAAACCCTGTTTTTAAAAAAAGAGGAGGGGGAAAAAAAAAAAAAAAAGGTGTGTAAAGGTGGGTGGAACCAGAAGTGGGACAGTCCTTCTGGTGAGAGCCAGGCTCAGGGCTGGGGAGCTGACATGTCGCATTCTTTTCCCAGTCTCTGCACCAACTTTCTACGAAAGCATGTTTTACTAGGGTGTTGGTAGTTTTGTTTGGCTGCAGACCAGGGAAATAGGTCTAGGCTACATCACGTTGTCCTTTTTTTTTGACATTTCTGCTCTTCCCTCAGGACACATATTATCTAAGCGCAGAAGAGTGCATCACAGCTGGAAACTTTCAGAACCAGCAGCCCAACATCTGTCGCCTTTCTCCAGATGGTCATTTTGGATCCAAGTTTGTCACAGTTGTGGCTACAGGTATAAACTGGCCTCGGCTTGCACCAGCTCTCTGGGTTACACATGAATTATCTCTTGTTAATAGAAGAATATGCAGCTCTGCCAGAAGTCAGACGTCGTGGTCCCCATCTGTCCTATTTAACAAGGCTTTTGCCTTGCTCTGTCAAGTAAAATACTTTTTCATTCTTTGTGCTATCTTCTCTATGATTATTTACCCTGTCCCCTGCAGGAAACTTAATTGAGACTCAGACCTGGAGCATTCACCTCTCTGATCCAGAAAGCATTTTTTGCCTGCGGCCAGGGGAATAACCGTTGCTCACTTTTCTGTTTCAAATCTTTAAGCTCCAAATTCTGTTGCCTGAAAGTGGCAGTGCAGAACCACGGCAGTCTGGATCCTGAAAGCTACTCTGGCTGGTTCAGCATAAAGGAGGGACTTTTGTCTCCCTAGTGTTGCTGTCAGGGAAACCCTTACGTAGGATGCTGTGCTCTTCCGTGCATGGAAACATTTTTTGTTGGCCTGAATAAAACAGAGAAGCCTGAAAAATGCTTTGCTTTGTCACCTCTGATATTAGCCATTTTCACAGCAAGTCTCCAGAGGCGCTGTGGAAGAGTCTGCACTGCCCGGGCTGCAAGGGGAGATGTTGGCGTGTGCTGGGAGAGTTGTAGTGTTAGAAGTTCAGTCTGCTGTTCTCCACGGGATGACACATGTATTCATTTAAAATTTCCCTGGAGCAGATACGCTGGGGTCTGGGTCTGTTTAACACAATGAGAAAAACGCATGACTTCCAAATAGCATCCAATGTAAAAACTGAAAGTGTGATATTACATTACCTCCTCTGAGCCCAGGTTTTGTAAGTGTTCCCGGAGCCTTTTTCAGTGAGAACGCTCTCTTTAAGTTAACGGGCCCGTGCAATCAGACAGCTGCCCGTACATTCCAGACTGCTAAACGCATCCATCTTTCATTAAAGATAGATGTGTATCTTGCTTGCTCACTTATTTATTTATTTATTTGTGAGGGGTTTTTTCTTTTTTTTTTTTTTTTAAACAAGGTGTTTTACTGAGAAAGCGATGGCTAGCTTTGTTCAGGCCTTCCTTGTGTCTTAGTCTGTTTAATTTCTAAGAGTGTTTGTTCTGGAGCAGTGAGTGATTGAGGTTAGAGATCAAAGGGTAGAAAACGAATATTTCCTCTTTTCTGTTCCAGATAATTTCATTCTCTTCTGTTAAATCGGCCCATCAGGTTTCTATTTAAACACTTGGTTCCTTCCTTTTGTGCTGTGTGAATATATTTGGATAGTTTGCATCAACTTTGCCTTTAAATCCTCTACATGGATTAATTCCTATCCCCTCCTGAATTCCTAGGTTTGGAAATAGTAACGTTTTCCTACCATCTGTCTGTATCTTCTCTTTCCAGTTGTATTTTAATGACATATGACCCGATGTTGCTTACATTATCCAAATTAAAGCGCCAAGCATGTGATCTATCAGTGAGCCAGGGTCTTAATTTCCACTTTCCATGTCAGATTTCCACCAAGCCATCCATTACAGGCTGAGAAAACACTTTTTCTTCTTACGCCTGACATTACTAGGTGACCAACGCTGAATCTGCAGCTCACGGTTCCTTGGAAATTAAACAGGCTCACAGGAGCTCTGTGCCTGGTTTTTGTTTTGAAAGAGAGGAGATTCCTGCAGGGTAGTGGGAGGGCGATGCTATCAGGAGCCTTGCAAAAGGACAGCTTCGCCTCCTTTAAGCTCCTGGCAGAGTGCTCTTGCTGTCACTCCAGGGGTCTGTCCTGTCAGGCTAGCTGTGAAAATGTGTGTTACTAAATAAATGTAGAGCTTGGAGGGGATTCTTGCCTAGAAATACTTCCCATGCAGCAGCACCAGCGGTTTCATCTCGCCATTCTTCACTGTTAGCAAGACCGTTGTGTTTAGTGTTGCTCTCTGAGTCATGCCTCTCTGAGTTACACTGGGCAAATCACTCTCAGCGGGGATTTTTGACCAGCCTCTTCTCTTCCAGGTGGTCCCGACAACCAGGTCCACTTTGAGGGGTACCAGGTTTCGAATCAGTGCATGGCGCTGGTTCGGGATGAGTGTTTGCTGCCCTGCCGAGATGCACCGGAGCTGGGCTATGCCAAGGAGTCCAGCAGTGAGCAGTATGTGCCTGATGTGTTCTATAAGGTAAGGGCTGTGTGCCTGGGGGCGGGGGGAGCTGCAAAAATGGTTTTGCTGCGTGTCTGGAAACCAGTATGGCCAGCTCGGGAAAGGATGTCTTTGAGGTCTGAACTATTTTCAGTAGTAACCATTCACCACATGTCCACAAAGTAATTGCATAAGCTCCATTTCCCCCTCGTAAACGTGCTGTTATGGTTTTCAGTGCAGCAGTAGCCATTGGCTATCCAGCTTCTAAATGAGCTCTGCAGCAATCCACCGAGAGCCCGTAGCAAGTGCTCTAAATTCACCTCCTCTTCCGTATTTGTTGGCAGTATTTGCCATGCTTCTCTGTTGATTTTAATCCCCAGCTGAGTTCAGCTTCCTCTGCTGCACAGCCATATGATGTGTGCTAGCACACACGGTGCAGTGAAAGCGGTGGGTTCCTTATGCAGTGCCAGGGATTCACTCATGTGTGACACGCTTACAGGCACCAACTGGGCAGCAGATGCAGCAAAAGGTAGTGCAGCGAGAGGAGACAGCCTTGTGCATGCTTCTCCGCAACAAAAGGAAGGTGCGAAGGTTTTTGGAGCGAGGGCAGGACCAGGGTGTGCCCCTGGCTTTCCTCTCTAGTACTGGGGTTACTGCCTGTGCCCAGGTCCTGTTCTTGAGTCAGACAGTAAGCTCCAAAAACTGGTCCTGAGGAGCAGCAGGAGGGGAATATCTGCATCCAGAGCGGATCCAAAATACTCTTACTTGAAGCGTTGTACAAGAGCACTGCTGGTAACCTGTCTGCTGCAATTTTCATACAGCTTGTTAGTGATGAATGGACTGTCATTATTCCCTTGACAGTTGTTTCTGGAGCTCTTCAGCCCCCCCTCTATCTGCAGGGCTGAGTTAGGAACTGGGGGACAGGATCTCTGTGGAGGCTAATAGCACTGCTTCTCAGACGTGTGTATGTTGGTGCCCTGTGAGCAAGGACAGAGGAATTAATTAATGGCACTGCTTGCCAGCTAATTAGCCATCCATCACCCAAGTTAGTTATCTCATTCTTGTCTGTGTCTGATATTCACAGCCCACTAAACCTGCAGCCCTCCTGCCGCCTGTATTAAAGTTGTCCATTAAGGAGCATAGGATAAGCAAAGCTACCTTCATTTGGGAGGACTGAAATGAGCATATTGTGCACCAGCAACAGAAATGGTGCTGGTCAAAATGCTCTTCTGTGCCCTGAACCTGAGACCGGGAAGTGCTGGCCTGGGTGAATTGGCCTGTGAGACTCCATCTTCCTCCTCCACTCCTTAATGCTGAACTGCTGGCTTGTCTTGACACCACCTGAAAATGAGGAACACCTCTTGGCTAAATTCAGTGCTTGAGAGAAAAGGTAGATGGAATCCGTGCCTTTTTCCTCAGTACGCAGACGGCCTGCTCTTAGGAGCTGATAAGCCAGGTCCGATTTAGATACAGGGGAGCTTGATTGTGCAAGGGTTGGCCCTGAATGCGGAGATGAGATCATCTCCTGGCGTGCTGCAGTCCTGCTCCGGAGGAGCCCGTGCTGTGCCACAGTCGGGGTGCAGCCTTGCAGGAGGTCCCGTAGGTCTGTGTCCCACATGTGGGCCACCCTGGGTGCTTGGAGTAGCAGGAAGGCAGTGGGTGTTCCCATAAGGTCTTCACTCCTGTTCGTAATCTGAAGCAGGGAGATAAACAAAATGCTAACTGATGGCTCCAGCCTTCTGTGGAAATTTCCATGAACCACTGATTCACTGGGTCGGGCTGCAGCTTATTTCATATGTTTTATAACTTCTATCCGTAATTGCCTTTTTCGTGATGTGCTCAAGGAAGGCTTGAGGACTGCTCTGGCGGGTGTAATTGTCCTTCAGCCTTAAACGTGTTTGGCTGTAGGATCTCTTAATTTTTTTGGAATGTTCTTAAATCAATGGAAAGCTTAGTCACGCCTGGCTTTGAAAACCTTTAGGGTCTCATTAAATGTGCAAGGCTTGAGGTCAGAGACACTACCTCATAGTTACTGGGTTGGTGACAACAATGGTGTCAAAGCGTTGGTTAAATACAGTATGAGAAGCAGGAGTCCACTGCTTGGCCTCGCGGCAGAGGACAGCTGCTTTGTGGTCCAGCACCCTGGTCCCCCTTTCTCTGCTGAAACTGCAGGGACTGAGCAGCTTTGTCCCCAGTCCTCGATGTGGGGATTCCCGTCTGTGCTCCCCACCCCTCCAGCTAGCTTTGGGTGGGCAGCTGCACTTTTGAGTAGTTGCTGCATTTCGTCTCGGACTGAGAAGCTATCACTGGTAGAGAGAAAAGTCCCTGTAAATATTTCTATGTAATATGCAAGTATTCATTTGAAAAGCCCTTTAGGATGAAAGGAGCGATACCAATTTATTCTAATTGAATGTGAACCAGAAGGCCAATGTTTGTGTAGTATGGATGTATTTATAGAATAACTATGCATCCAGATGCAAGGCAAAATCTATTGAACTCTTGTATCTGTCTACGGCAGATTAATGCAGTAGATTCACCTTTGGCTTTACGAATAGGAAAAGGTGCTGCTGTCTGCATGTCTAGTGAAGTGTAAGCCAACGACTGTACTTTAGTCCTGTTCTTCAGAGATGTCTCGTACCTCCTCTCGCAGTAGGTGTTGCTATTTCAGCAATGACCACTAAAAAATGCTTCTGGATTGGGAATGCTGCAGGTGCAAGAAGGGAGTGAGGACCCGTGCCACAGGCAGGAGAGCTGCAGCTTTGGGGACTTTGCTGCACAGGTGAAGAGGTGCCTGGAAAGAGAGGTCTTTGGTCAGCGAGCTGTTTTTCTGCGGTTTGCACTACGTTTTGGGTTTGTGGAGTGGGAGCAGGGACTACCGTGTCCCCTGGGGCTGCAGCTGTTCCTGCCTGACCGTGACTCACCTCGATGGTGTGTTAGCATAGATGGGCTGTTCTTCCATGGAAATGGGAAAACTGATGGCACTAGTGTTGTCCTCCCTCAGGAGGCGAGGCGTTTTTCCTGAGCCTCTAGCCTTGTGATTTCTGTATTTCTTTACCATTCTCTTTATGTTGGCCACTAGCCCTGCTGCTTAGAGGAACCACCCCAGTGGAACTGGCAGTGTGCACTTTCTACATGCAGCCGTTGCTTTCCTGGCTCACGAAGGCTGGAGTTGTGCTCTAGCGTGAAAGTCGAGGGCTTTGGGGACCATGAGTACAAGTTACTTTCCTCAGATGCCTCCCCAGGTAAGATTAGCCAGAAGGAAGAAAACATACCCCTTGGCCTCTGGGGTTGTCTGTGAAGCATCACAGCACAGTGCAGTTTCCAATTCGAATGTTGCACAACCGGCACGTGCTTCTTTGCGAGTTCAGTGCAACAAAACTCATGCAACAAAACTCATGAAGAAGTCACTCTTGTCAAGACACAGACACACAAGTCGGGGTAACTGCTCTCTCTGTGAGCAAAGACAGCGATGTTGCAATGGCCGCTTTACCCTGTTTCTCAGCTGCGTGAGGGAGAGCCCATCTGAACATGACATACGGGCATTTTTCCATTCCCTGTCTTCTGCCCTCGAGCAGTCGTCTTTGTCCATCTGGTTCTAGAAAATAACCATATTGATTTTGATTTCACTAAGAATGTACCTTCCAGACTGTGGGTTGATTATTCAGAGCTGAAGCTGCTTGCAAGTGGTGCTCCGTGCCCCTGCCGGGTGTGATCCCTCCTGTTGGGCTGCTTACACCCCGTGCCTGCTGTCCGCCTGCTCCCAGCTCCCTGCGGGCAGTCTGCTGAGCCTGTAACTCTGCACTGCTGCCGCGTTGCCTAACTGCTCCCCACAGACCTGCGTGCTCAGCTCCACCATTAACTTCATGGGCATCTCAACCTCCCACCAAATGGGGGAAAGAGATTGCTGTGTTTTACAGACCCTTTGAAACGCTTGAATAATTGGATTTTGGGGCTGGCTGGCTTTGTCTCTTATCACAGGTATTTGTGTCAGCTTAGTGCAAACATGAAGATGTCATCCTTGCAATGAATTGCATTTTACAGCTGCCTTAATATTCCCCCAGAGTTTCTTTGGGATGGTGTAAGATGAAAGCCCTTTACAATGGCACCAGTGTTGTGAACGAGCCCTTTGCCCTCGTAGAGTCCTGCATGTGCTTTGTGCATTTACAACGTCTGGGACAGTGGCTGAGCCTTGGCTTGTCATCTGTTAAGTGTGATCGCATCTGGCCCTGGGAGACCCCGGAGCCAGGGCACTGCTTTTATTAGAGCCAAACGGGACCTCTGAGGCAGGCTGTCCCCAGTGTGGCACACGTTGCTTCCGCCCATTCACTTTGAAATCCTCTTCCCAGGGAAGACACGATAGCCAGGCTGCGTGGAGCCTTCTGCGGGGAGTTTTCACTAGCAGCGAAGGACTTCCCCCAGCTGGCCTCCTACCAACAGTTCGTGTTGGACTGGAAAAGCCTTCTTAGCCTTAAATGTCCCAGCTGCTCTGGGGAGGAGGATGCTTGATTAGCTCATGAGGAGTCTCCTGAGAAGAGTTTCAACTCTCACTGACCTATCGCTCACTCTTAGAAAAGTCGCTTCATTTCTGTGTGTCAGCTGCTCTATCTGGGCAAGGGGGCAGGACTGCCCGGTAAAGCTCTTGGAAATCAGCAGAGGGAAGAGCAAGGCTGGGCTTTATTAACTTACAGAAAGGACAGACAGCTGCTCAGCTCCACGGTACCTTCAGCAGAGTGAACCCGTGGGAAGACTAACGGCATGGGATGCTAACGGCTCTCCAGCCGTGGGACGTGGAGCCGGAGCCTCCCTCCTGGCTGACAGCCGCCCAGGCTCCTCACTTGACTGCTCCCCTCACCCTCGATCGAAAATCCCAAGGCCACCCAGAAGCCTTTCCTGCTGCAGCCGTCCTGCAGTGCTGCAGAGGTGTGCGATGCGGCCGGCTGCGTTCCCTGCGGCTGCACCCATCCTTTCCCCTGTTTGACGTCCTCCGTTTGCAGCTTCTGCCTCCAAACAGTGCTCTGAAAGGCTCTAATCGCAGTGCCTGATGCAATCTCCAGTTTGCTCCTGTCTTCAGCCTGATTCATTGTCCAGATCCTCCAGGCCTTGCGGTTTGACTTTTGTCCAGGAGCCAAATATTTGCACCTTCTTTAACCTCTTCCTGGACTCCCTTCGGAGTGGTTGCCACTGGGCGTTCATGGCTTTGGGGGGCTCGGGCTCCGGGAGCTGCAGCAATAACGTGCCGAGAGGCGCTGCTGGGGCCCTGGTGACTGCTGAGCTCAGGATGAAGATGTCTTTCTCCCAGCAATTCTCCCAGCTTGACGTTTGTTAAGGCCTTTAAAACATAATTGCCTAATAAAATGGTGCATGGGGGTTGGAGAAGAGTGCCGGTGTTGGGGGGGGCCTTTTCTGTCTGGGGAGGGGCAGGGTCGGGACATGACGGGACCTGTCCTCGACTAAGTGGAAGCGAGGTTCCAGTTTGGTAGTCACAGTCTAGTGTGTGTCTTGAAGGCCTCAGCAGCATGACATTAAAAAGAAGGCATTTAACATGGAAATCCCCGGAGGCGGAGATTAAAGCGAACAGGTGCTGGAAAAATGTTTCTGCGTATTAGAACTTAATTAGAT
>NW_009621688.1:22374-22689 GCF_000690535.1 Cariama cristata
TGTTCTTTCTTGCAGGGGCAGGATTTTGTTTGGGAAGCTGATTCGGTCTGATTGGATTTGATTCCTGACTCTTGCGGTATCACCGAGATCTAGAAGCAGGTTAGCTTTCAGGTCCTGTGATCTCCCTGAAAAGGCTCCACGTCTCCTCCTGCTCTTGTCGGAGCCAGAGAGATCTGAGGCCATGAGCCACCAGGCTTGTTGCTGAAATAACCACAGGGCCAACAGCCTGTCATGTTCAAGGAGAAAAGATCCTTATCGGAATTGCTTTTAAAGGGAGCTTCAAAGACTGGAAGGTAGATTTTTTTTTTTTTTTTT
>NW_009621688.1:22722-22977 GCF_000690535.1 Cariama cristata
GCTTGGGGAGGGGGCTCGGGAAGGGGGGCTGTTGCCTGGAGGGGAGCAGCGTGCCAGAGCCTGCTCAGGCGATGTCTGTCTGGGTGTACCGGGAGAGCAGAGCATGAGAGCGGGGTGCTGGCTGCCGCACCGCATATTTGTGCTGTGTAAATACTAGCGTAACCGAGAAATGCTGATAGCGGGGGAGTGGTGTACTCCAGGAGAAAATACGGCTTGGGAGAGGAGGGGGTCAGCCGTGGGCAGCTCATCCTGATG
>NW_009621688.1:23111-28509 GCF_000690535.1 Cariama cristata
AAAACCCCGCGGGGGATCCGCTGGAGGAGTGGGGGTCACAGCCTCTTGCCCAGGTCCCCCAGAGCCACCGAGGTGTCAGGGTGATGGCTCCGCCAGCATGCGGCAGTTCTGGGTCTGCCTCCAGCCACTGGGACTTCTGAGAACTGAGTAAATGTAAACTTTAATGTAAGGTCCCTGATTGGAAATTATGGGCGTATGATTTATATGGGGCTCAATGAATGATTTATAACACGTTAAGTGATGATTTAGGTAGAAAATACAACCCTCTCTAACAGAATCTTTAATGAAAAGTGTCAGTTCTCATGAATTTATTTCTGAAGCTGTGTTTGAACTCAGCATGTTTGACATAAATCACGTCTAATTGTCATTTTATGATTAATGAACATATGCTGGCCGTTTTTCTCCATAATGAAACTTTATGTTCAATTCGTCTGGCAAAGCAAAACAAGTTTATGTGTTGTGATATGCTGGCTCTTCAGGTCTGTGTATGAGAAAGTGCCTGGATTTCCAGTTCCCAAGCAAGAGTTGGACGAGAGACTCGTGGCCGGTTTTGCAGAAAGTCAGGTTTGCCTTGGCTGAGAAAGCCGATGTGGCGCTGTCCCTCCCTTTTAAGACAGTACAGCTTCTTAAATGGCATTTACACTTCTTAGATAATGCCAGACACCTCTCCGGTGGTGATGACTGAGGCAACCGAGACCAAGGTAGTTTGTGACCATGCACTCCCTTGGCTCATGAGGAAACAGAGGCCCTGGTTTGTGGGGTTACAGAGATTTCTAGCCCCGAGGAGCTGCAGGGAGTCGGGCAGCTCTGCAGCACCCAGCCACGTACGAGCAGGTTCTTCTCTACACCCTTAGTGATCTGCCAGAGCTAAAGATCCCCGGGCTCCTGTGTGGGTGTCTCCAGGGCAGGATCCCTTAGGCTTCGCACCACTTCCGTGCTGACGAGTAATAAGACTCTTCTTCTTTCAGGACATAGACAAGTTTGGCAATGAGATCACACAGCTGGCTCGCCCGCTCCCGGTTGAGTACTTAATCATAGATGTAAGTATTCCTTGCACTTTTTTGCTGTCAGTAGGCGATGGTCAGGGCGGAGTGAAGTTCTTAACCCACCTCTAAAATTCACATTGGAGGTGATTCATAGGGCAGATTTATTTATTTTTTTTTCCCTTTCTCCTTTCCCTCCTGCTACCAGGCGTTTCTAGCACAGAGGTGCAGCAGGCGGTGTGCTCTGGGGTAGCTGCAGTGCTCCTCGGGATCAGTGTGGTGCCAGGGAACACACTTGCTTCCTGGGAAGGCACTGCCTGGTGTCTTACCAGGGCTCCAAACTGGCACACAGCCACGCAGCAGGGGAAGCAGCCAGCCCCACGGATACGTGTGCCGGGCACTACCTCACAGGGAGCTAATTAGAAAGCTCCAGTTGTCTGTCTCTTAGCAGCAATTAAGAATTCATCTCCTTTTAGTGACTCAGCAGCCCAGGTTGGTTGTACAGAAATGCCTTTTCCTGGAGGAGGGAGTTCACGCTACAGCACAGCTTGGCTGGAGCAGGGCTGCTGCCTGCCCGTGAGCAAGCGCTGCCAGGCACTGGGGCACAGCTCTGCCCTTTGGCTTGAAAGGAAACTATTACGGTGTGGAAGGCAGGAAAGCAAATAATTTGGATGACAGATGATATTGCTGGAGTTAGAGGTGGTGCCAATAACGATTAAATCCACCCGGAGCAACTGGTCTGGTCCAGCTGCCCCTGGCACAGGCAGTGTCCTACGGGCGCAGGGAAGCTGCCAGCCTGGAGGCTTCCACTGGCTCGTCCTTCTTCCCCGTTTACTATCTGCTGTGTGCATCGCTTATCAGAGCGGCACTCGGAATGACGCTGGGACGCGTGACTCGCACAGAGAAATGTCGTGTCCAGAACAATGGGCCCATTGTGCGGGGCCCTCAGATGCCCCGTGCCAGTCGGCAGCGCTGGAGCGTATTTATTACTGAAGTCGTAAAGGCATCTGTTTCCAGGCTACCTGGGGTGTAATTAAGATGAAAACAGATTGATGGAACATGGATTTAGGAGTAGTCTGGAAAGCTGCATTTCTGAAACATTGTGTTTTGTCTCTTTTAAAAAAAAAAAAAAAGGCATTATTCCAGTTAATACTGTCCTGGCAGGTATTTCTGCATCTCTGCTTACAAAGGGCCTCGCCGACAGGGCACAGCAGTCGGTAACTGACACCAAGCTTTAAAGCCCTCAGAATTAGGACTGGTTTAAATGTCAGAAGCTGGCCCAAACACTGGCTTGTGAGGTCAGTAACGTGGGTGAAATGTTGTATTACCCTGTTCCTTGTCCCTTTGGCACAGGGTGCAGGGAGGAAGCAGGGTGCATGCACCCAGAGCATGGAGTGACTGTCCAATGAAGTCCAAAGGTGTTTTCTTGGCACCCGTTCCAGCCCCGAATGGAGCAGCACGGTCCCCTGGCTACCCCGTGGCCAGAGGTGTGGGCCACGCTCTCCCCTGTCACCCCTTGGTGTTAAGGTGACCCCCAGGGTGGCACGGGACAGAGCTGTGCTGGGAGCTGCTGCGTCCTGCTGAGCTTTGCAGAGAGGGATGCCCTCCATGGCATCGTGCTCTGCCCTTGTCAGGACCGAGCTCCGTACATCTTCCTCCAGCTTCGTTAGAAGCGATTGCCAGGAGCTAAGGGGTGTGCTCATCGGAATATCACTTTAAATGTTGAAAGCCATCAGAAGATCCCTGCTGTAATTGCCTTGCTGTCTTCCTGGCTGAGCTCTAATGTTTAGCTGTGGCTGCTGTCGCGTGTCAGGAGCCTTCCTTCCCGTATCTCACTTGCCTGTCCTGCTGTCAGCGCTCTGATCGTCCTTTCTTGGATTTTTAGATTACTACAACTTTCCCCAAGGATCCAGTCTACACTTTTTCTATTTCTCAAAATCCATTCCCCATCGAGAACCGCGATGTTCTGGGAGAAACTCAGGTAAGGAGTGATTCATAACAAAGCTGCATTTAATACAGTTAGGTCGTCTGTCTCCCTTGCACTTGCTAATATCTGCAAAGGAACGGCTGCAGTTGTGCCCTTAAGTCACCCCTTCGCGGTTCAGTCCAGCGCTTGCCAAGCACCTTCCTGTGCGGAGCAGCGTCTGCATGCCGATCAGCTGGCTGGGCGCCTGCTCGGTGATGGGGACCGGGGCTCCTCGCTCTGTGCTGGGGCTGGTGCCTCCCAGACAGCACCAAAGAGGCTGGGGGGCCCCAGCCCCACACTGACAGCACGGAACCTGCTTCTCCCTGCTGACAGGAGCAGGACTAGGGTCTGTTCCTCCAGCTCTGAGAGCTCTGACTTCTCTTCCTGGGTGGATTTTTAAAATGCAGAGACCTTTTACTGCAAGAGGCCCATAGCGTTGAGCAGAGGCAGCTGCAGACAGCTCGAGGCACTCACTGGGTGTTGCCAGCACACAGGAGGCTCGAGTTGCTTTAAAGCAGCAACAGCTCATTTCTCTAAGGAGGCTGTGCCAAAGATGTCAAAGTCTTCCTCCAGAGTCATCACGAGAAAGGGGTCACTGCCCGTTGTGGCTCTGTCGGCAGAGTGGGAGAGCTTGGCTGTTCAGCGACAGCTTTGGTCCTTGTTTCTGAGGATGCCCTGGGTTCAAGAGCAGAGAAGGATGAGAGGATGGGGAAGAAGGGGCTGCTTTGTCCTCATCCGCCTCTTTTCCGTAGGAAAGCTTTGAGCTGAGCTGACTGGCCTCGCCTCAGCATCTCTGGGGTCTGAGATCCGCTCTGTAGGCACTGGGGTTGTTCAGGTGCTCGGTTAGGAGAGCAAGTGTGGACCCAAAGATCCTTTTCTCTGGAAGTTGTGAGCTGCAACTCAGTCAGCCAGCCTGGGATCTGATTTCGGGAGGGTCTCTGCACGTTGCAGCCGATGCCCAAAAGAGACAGGAATGTTACGGTGTCTGTGAGTGGATCCAAATACAAAAATAAAGTTCTCGCGTGGAGGGAAGTGGCTTCTCTTGATTACTGTTCCCTCTCTCTAGGACTTCCACAGCTTGGCCACATACCTGTCCCAAAATACTTCCTCCATTTTCCTAGACATCATTTCTGATTTCCATCTGCTGCTTTTCCTGGTCACAAACGAAGTCATGCCTCTGCGGGTACGTAACGGGGAGGAAAGGGTTGTGTCAGCGTTGGTGTCCCCAGGGCCCAGAGCTCCTCCCCGGGTGTCACTTACCTGCATGGAGGTGACCGACCCAGCCTGCCACCCCCAGATATGTCCCCTGTCTGGGTGCCTGTGCAGAGCAGGCCATGCAGCTGGCCCAGCGCCTCTTCTTCCAGGCTGAGCTGTTGGTAGAAGGCTTAAAAAGTGAAACCAAAGCCCCTGACCAGACCAAGAGCTCTCCACACACTGCTCAGAGCAGTGAGGGGGTGGTGGTTGTTAATATGGTCACAGACCAGACAGAGCCAACTTGGCTGCAGCTCTGAGAGCTGGAAGCATTTTAAAAAATATTGTGGAATCAGAAATTCCCGTTGTAACAATAACAAGATCAGAGCCCCCAAATTTCGGCAAGGCCAACGACTTCCTGCCTTTGCCGCTCTTGGCCGGGCACCGAGGGCTTGGCGGCTGCCCAGGCCCCCAGTCACATCTGCACCGCCGGACCTTCCCGGTATGAGCAGCACGCCAGCGAAAAGGGCCATGTGTTTGCCAGAGGCTTTGAGGGCGCCGAGGACTGCGCATGTGCAGGGCAGCCGGGCTGACCCTGGGCAGCTGGAGATCAGGCCGGGGCTGCGTGCGGGGCTGGGGGCTGGCACACTGCGGCACGGTGGGTTTGCACCCCTGGGAGTCGGGCTCAGCCGGCAGCACCGACACACTCCTGCGCAGGACAGTGAGGCAGTCGGCTGCAGCCTGGTTAGGTGATAACCTCCTCTAAGGGGAGGAAAAGGAAGCGTTTGGGTTTTAGGAGTATGTCCGAATGCTGGGGGGAGCAGAAGGGATAAACTGCCTGTGAGCCTCACTGGGGCAACCCAAAGGGCCTCTTGGAAAGGGGCAGTGGCTCAGACTCACAGTTCTGTCTCGCTGTGGCTGGTGGAGGAAGGCAGGGAGGAACGTCCCTGGTCACAGCTCCAGCCCGGGCACCGGAGGAGTGTCCTGTGCTGATTTCCCTCTTATGACTTCCAGGACAGCATCAGCTTGTTGCTGGAAGCCGTGAGGACCAAGAATGAGGAGCTTGCACAGACCTGGAAAAAATCAGAGCAGTGGGCCACCATCGAGCAGCTCTGCAGTAAGAAAGGGGGCCCCTCTGGGAGGGGGTCCCTTGTCCCTCAGGCCAGGGCTGGGCTGAGCCAGCCAGCAGCTGCACGGTGCTGCTCTCAAGCTGCCGTGGAGGCTGCTGGAGGCTCGGGTGGGAGGAAAGCTGTTCCTT
>NW_009621688.1:28607-28842 GCF_000690535.1 Cariama cristata
CTGCCACCACCTGAGCGCCTCCCTTGGGGGTGAGGGCAGCATCTTGGCCGGGAAGGTCCTGCCTGGGTTGGGACAGGAAACTTGCTCTGGGTTTAGGCAGGGGACCTGCCTCTTCCCAGCCCTTCCCCCTTGCTGTGACGGGGCTCTTTCTCTCGCAGGCACAGTTGGTGTCCAGATCTCAGGACTACAGGAGTACGGTGCCATGGGTGGCTCGACACACGCCGTGTCGGCGGCC
>NW_009621688.1:28951-29256 GCF_000690535.1 Cariama cristata
CTCCAATACAGAGCAAACCCTCAAGCAGCAGGAGTGGTGCTTGTCCCTTCCCTGTCCTCCCTTCAGCTTCCCACCATCAGGCCCCCCCAGGGTGTGGAGCTGGGCTGGGGTGGCTGCAGCCCCCCAGTTACTCTTCGCTCCCTTTCAGGGCCAGCCCCATAGTCGCAGCAGGAGCCGGCCGCCCTGGCTTTATCTTGACGCTGGACCCCGGCCCGGAAAACCAACGCTTACCCTCAGCCATCGCCCAGCAGGGCCAGGCTGTCACCCCGCCACTTCCAGCTGCTGTCCTAGCCTGCTCCTGGGTG
>NW_009621688.1:29300-29602 GCF_000690535.1 Cariama cristata
GCCTGCCGAAAGCCGCCTCCCAGCATAGCGGAGGTGACGGGGAGGCTTCGGCATCTGCTTGCCCGCAGCTTTGCTCCCCTTTGCCTGCCTGGGTTGCTGCCGCCAGCCTTGAGTGCCTGGGTACCAACAGCTTTCAGGCCAAACAGCCCAGGAGAGGGAGCAGATGACTGTTAACGGTGCCGGGCCAGACAGCAGCTCTGCCAGGCTGGGCCTCGTGTGCGCTGGCAACGCTCCCGGAGCAGGACGGGCTCCCCTTGACACCGGGCAAGGGGTGGGCATGTGCCAGCTCTCAGCTTGGCACC
>NW_009621688.1:29794-30008 GCF_000690535.1 Cariama cristata
AGCAGCTTGTCCCCACCTTTGGAGCAAGTCCATGCGAGGGGACCCACGTAACTTGGGTGCCCACCTCGCCTCCCGTGTGCCCTGGCTCAGCAAGGCAGCCGGCCCCTGCAGCTGGTGCTTTCCCCATGCCCACATCTCTGCTGTGCCCATCCTCCCCGGGGCTGAGGGTCGGGCCGCGCTCTTGCTGCTCTCTCCCCTTTAGACACCGGCTGGG
>NW_009621689.1:0-1486 GCF_000690535.1 Cariama cristata
TCTGTGATTCTATGAAGAGATATCACAGTGGGGAATGAGAGGGACGGAAGGGTCACAGCCACAGGGACCCGGCTCTGTGCCAGTAGCCAGAGTGGTAGCCGTCAGCCCAGTGGTAGCTCTGGAGGGGAGCAAGAGGACTGTGCAGGCTCCATCTTGGCCAGCACGTCTGCCTGGCATGTGCCCGTTTTCATACATTTTCAATGAAAGAGCGAACAGAAGGTAAATCTGTCAGCGTTTACTCGTACAACCCCGTGCATGTGCTTTATAGCACTTGCTGCTGTGTCCACTATAACATGACACAAACTGGCAATGTAAATTCCTAGGGGGTTACAACACCCACAGACATCCCTGTGGCTGCTGGGTAAGCAAGTATTTTTTTTTTTTAGGAAGGACATGGTAAAGCCTGCATCTGTGGCCAGTTGTCTTTCAGCTGTGTAAGCCCATGAACATCCGTGTCTCCGTCTGTCTCTGTCCTCTGGCCCCAGCTGCCGCCTGCTCTGGGATATCCCACCCAGAGACACACGTATGGGGTCCCCTTGGCAGGAGCATGTCCTGGTACACGGGGGTACTTCTGCCATGCAGGACCTCCTGACCACCCCAAAACACACACCAGAAGCCCCTTGCAAGCTGCAGCCACCCTTTGGCAGTACCTGCATGCTCCGAATCACAGAATCACAGAATCGATGTGGTTGGAAAAGACCTCTGGGATCATCGAGTCCAACCTTTGCTCTAACACCCCCATGTCAACCAGACCATGGCACTGAGTGCCACGTCTAGTCTTTTCTTAAACACCTCCAGGGATGGGGACTCCACCACCTCCCTGGGCAGCCCATCCCAACGCCTAATGACCTTTTCTGTGAAGAAATGCCTCCTCATTTCCAGCCTGAACTTCCCCTGGCGCAGTTTCAGACGATGCCCTCTTGTCCTGTCACTGGTGGCCTGGGAGAAGAGGCCGACCCAAGACCCCCAAGAACTCTCCTGAGAGCTTTAAGGACTCTTCTTGGGACACCTTTTTTCCCCCTCCCTGTCCCCCACCACACACAGACAGTCTGCTGTTAGTCCTGCAAGTCCAACTCTTGGAGATTTTGCGTGAAAACAAAACAAAGAATGAAAAAAACCCCTCTTTTCCTTTCACACACTGCTGTAGTATGTCCGTTGTCAGCCCCAAGCCCCCTTCTGCTGCCCTCTCCTTCCTCCCTCTGCACAGGCGGGGGGAACACGGCCGGGGGCAGACAGGGTTAACGGGCAAGCGAAGCGAAAATCACTATTGGCTGTGTTAGGCTTGGGAGGGGGAGTCTGGCTCGCAACAGTGTTGGAAAACACTAACACAGGGAGATTTAGGATTGGAGAAAATAAATGGGGGGTGGTGGTGAAATGGCAGTCTATATCTCCTTTGCGTGCTTTGCTCCTCCCTCCCCTGGAGTGATCGGGGCTTCCCACGCTGCTCCCCACCTCTTTGTTAGTCCCCCACCACGGTCTCTGGGGT
>NW_009621689.1:1727-3358 GCF_000690535.1 Cariama cristata
CCTGAGATTGGCCCCACACCTCCCACGATCTGCCCACTACATACTGGCTCTTCCCAGTCCGGGGGGGTCTCATCCTCCCGTGCCCACCTGTGAGCAACACTGAGCCCTCCCCACTCCTCCAGGAAGGAAATCGTGACTTGAGCCTGGTGTTTTCCTGAACAAATCATCCCACGGAGATCAAAACAAAGAGCTATCGGGGCCAGGCAAGTACCATGAACGTACAGGGCACAGGCCCGGTCTCCGTTCCTTCGACAACTAGTGAAAAAGTGAAAAGCAACAAGATGGGTCCCTCATACCAGTCCCAGTCCCTGCGTCCTCCCCCCATATGCCACCCCCCCCCAGGGAAACCCCACACTGGTGATCCCACAGGGATGTCCTGCAACGCTGCCGGACTCGATGTCTACTTCACTTTGGACAATTCATCACGGTAATCTCCACTACAGCCACTGATCTGATTTGTCTGGGAATGGCATCTGCTGCTCAGTATCATTCTGTATTTGTTTACATTTGCCCAGAGACAGTATGGGTGCTTTTTTTTTTTTTTTTTTAAATATGAACATCATTAAATGAATTAATCTGTCCTCCTGTTTCTCCCAAACAAGATTAATTGAGAATCGCTCTACTCGGGTCTGACTCCCCACCACATTTTCAGAGGATATTGTCTGAGCTCTTTATTTCCTGACCATGTGCACCAGAGCTCTCCTGTTTCAGAACAAAGAACAAAATCTCTTTGTTGTCCTGTAACAGCGCTCTGAATGCAGCGATATACGAGATCGGGAGATGGTCCCTGCCTTATTGAGCTCACCCTCAGTTTTGCCTGGTTCCAGGTGCTCGGACACACATGGGATTTGTTTCGGTGGGCAGGGCTACGCTGAGAAAAGTCAGGATTGCTCCTTCTCCAACTCCCATGAAGACGGCAAAGGAAAAATCACAACATGGGTTTGAGCCTGCTTTCTGGCTTGGGGTCAGTGTCAGACTCCCTCCGGGATCCGTTCAAACCGCTAGCCTAACCTGCCTTGTCTTTATTGCTATTTAATTTGGGTCAGACAAATGCAGTTAAGAGCACATTGCCTTTTTTTTTTTTCTTTTCAGCTTAGAGGTGGCCTGTCTTCTCCCAGCACCAAGCAGAGCCCTGCAGTTCGGAGAGCTCACGATGCTCGAGAGGTTCGCCTGTCAGGAGGAGACACAGTTGTACATGAGCTAATGTTGGAGAGAGTAACAGTGGGCAAGGCTCAGGCAGCTGCCCTCGCCCTCTCTTTAATACCTGTACTACCAACCAGTGCCTGGGGAATTCACACACCAGGCATCAAAATGCTGGGAAGAGCACAAAGGGGAGCAGGCTGCTCTCCAGAATTTGCCTCTTTGATCACCAGAGAGATGTCAGGGCTGGGCACTGAACATATGATAGCACTTGCTATTGCCATCCTTTAGTATCGTAATAGAGTAGTAGTTTTGTTTGAATAGCATATTCAACACTATTGTAGTAGAATTGTTTAAAATAAAAACATCTCCCTTGATTTAATTTAAAACAGGACAAAAGAAACAGAAAAAGAAAAAAAAAGAGCACAAGCTGTTTCATTGTGAATGTGGAATCTGCACATAGGTAGGTGGGGAAAATCAACAGGAATTCA
>NW_009621689.1:3389-4843 GCF_000690535.1 Cariama cristata
TTATTTTAGTATCAGCCCCCCTCCAAACCTGAGGGCCAACCTGGGCAGCCTGTGCTAGGGGAACCCCTGCCACAACAGGCCCTGACACGAGCTGCTAGCGGCTGCTTCAGGGACTACCGTGGGCACCCAGGTCACATATCATCACGGCTCCCGGACCAGAACCAGCACGTCGTGCTAGTTCAGCTCCCCGAGAACTGAGTCGGAGGCTCAGCCTTTCCTCCTGCCCTCTCTCTTCCCACCCCACATGCTGCTGCTCCCATTTAGGTACTGGGAAGGGGCTGGAGCTTGTAAAGACCCTCAGGCAGAGGCTGGGGTGAGGGTCACTGTCCCATGCCACTGTCACCGAGGTAAGTAGCTCTGGCCTGCATTAGCTCTGTGCCTTGAAGAGCTCCAGCGTGATGCTAGAAGAGGGAGTAATAGAGCTTGCTCTGATGGGGTTCATTTACTCACTTCTCGTAACAAAACTATTGCAGCAGCTCTGTTGCACTTCTGTATTAACAGGGCTTTGTTAATTGTCATTTGAACTAGAGCGTAAACAGTTAGAAAGATTTTTCTTGATTAAAATGTTGTCGCTGATGAGGAATTCAACAGACCTCTGAGAAAACTGTTCCAGCGATAGCCTTCTTTCAAAGCCCGTGTCTGGTTTCTAGTAAGAATGCTTTACACCAAACCCTCACTCCATTTTAGATTTGTCAGCTAGAAGAGCCTAGTAACAAAGTTTAATCGCTGCAACAAGTTCGCCCTAGCAGTCTCTTAATTTTCTGTTAAGCTACATTACCGAGCCAGTCCCAGGGAAAGACTCCGACACAACCAGCTGCTGCAGATGTTTAACTGCAAGCTCCGACACCGAAATCCAGGACCCAACGCTCCCTGTGGCACCGTTTAAACCTCCACAGGAGCTGCCCAAGTGCCCACCAGGAATGACAAAGTACATAGGCATGAGGTCCTCTCTTCTCCACAGAGATCTTTTCCACAGCGCCTGACCCATCCAGCCAAGGAAGCACACCATCCGAATTTACTCCTGACTGCTCCAAGGGTATAATCCTTGGGTATGCCCCAAAAGATACAATCTTTTCACATAGAAATTATCCTGGAGCCAGTCTCCTCATACACAATAACCTCTGGTTGGGGTATTCACAGAGGAAGGTGGACTCCCAGTTTAAGTCCTTTCTTACCCTGATGGTAGTCAAGGAAGTTGACCCTCTGAAGAGGATCCCTGTCCCTGCTTATGAATCAGGAGGGAAGACGGGAGAGGTAAGGGCACCTGCTTAACATTTTCTCATCAACGCTTTCTCACTGTGGACCAAGAAAAGCAAATTTTCTTGGGCCAGAGGCAAGAAAGCCCACAGTCAAGAGAGGAGTACTCACTTGGGAGGCAGGTCTCTGCTCTCTTATCTTTTTGACATCACACACAAATTGGCAAAAACTCCGCCATGGTTTTGACAGGAAGAGCG
>NW_009621689.1:4874-6084 GCF_000690535.1 Cariama cristata
ACATCCTTTCTGTGAGTCTCCTGACCCATTGGGTTTAATTTCTCCGTCCTTAGCCTCCCTCTGCCCAGTTGCTCAGCTCCAGTGGGAAGCGTGCAGAGGGCTCCTCACCTGGATGAACCACCCCATGTTGGGAAACCAAGGAATGCAAGAAAGGTTCCAAACTTCCCAACAAACGGAGTTGCATCTGGGGGTCCCAACCTTGATTCAGCCAGACGAGCTCACAGGAGAAAGCACACAGAGTGGCATTCCATCAGGGATCGGCTCCTTCTGAGTTAGATGTGGCTGGGACATGTTTCTCTAGAGGGACCTTTGGGGACCTGGGCCTCATCCACTCAACTTTTGGTTGCCATGGGGGCTTACACAGTGGTTTGGCACTCGATGCTCAAGTCAGAGCAGGCAACACACTTCAGCAGCACAGAGCTCAAGGCTCTATGTCTGGTAAAGGAACTCACACAGTGATTTCCAGTGGCCTCCGTGCAGCGGGAGAAATCAAGATTTTGAACTCAGAATCTAGTCTAAATGCTCAAAATCTGCTTTAGAGAAGAAGTTTTTCTCTGTAAAGCACATTTTCCAGTCCTTTAACCATCTCTCACAACTTCACCTGGAGTTCCCTCTCGTTCCTGACTGTCCTCCTCGAGCTGCAGACACCAAAACCAGACACAGCAGCTGTCAAACCACCACCAAACAGAGCTGACACAAAAGCAGCCCTATTTCTGACTCTTTGGTTGGGCAATTCTACCAACAACAGCGAACACCCATCCTCGGAGCTGCTAGTCAAGGACTTTTCAGCACTGAAAGCAGCATGCAAAGGAAAGAAACCTTCACCGGACATAAACGTGGAAAAAGAGGCACTTACCCACTCGTTCCAGGTCTCTGGGTCTGAGAGAAGCGCCAGTCTGTGTTAGGCTGAGCTTGCTGCAGAGAAAATAGAAGAGTTTTAATACCTCCATTCTTGCCTTTGAAAATGAAAGCGAACTGATCCTGGATTATTTCAGTCTGGAATATCAGCCTGTTCTTTCCAAGTAAAGAAAATCAATTAGAACAAAAAGAAAGCTCCCCTTCCCTCTTTCTTGAGTATTTCTGAACCAGCATGAATACTAAAAAGCATGGCAAAAACTATTCAGCGAATAATCTTCCAAAGCAGCTCAGGAAACCAGGCTGTGAAAGAAATGAAGCATGAAATAAACTGATAAGGGCATCAATTCAGCAG
>NW_009621689.1:6115-9991 GCF_000690535.1 Cariama cristata
TACCAAAATAATGAGCTTGGAGGAGTGTGGAGGTGGGGGTGGCAGAGTTAATTGATACTGACAAAGATGCTTTTAATGCCAGAAGGTAAAATGATAACAGACCTTCCTAATCTGCCCTTCTTCTGTCTTTAAAAAGGCCTGCCTGTAGATCTTGATTTCACACATTGTATTTGAATGACTTTTCCTAGATGCTGTGGCCTCAGAGCATTACAATATTTTTCTGTCCGCAGAGAAAAGAATGAACTTCCGACAGCAAAAGAAAAAAGCATTATTTAGGAGACACAACAAACTTCGGACACAGCAGCACACTTTGTAACTTCATTAGTTAGCCCCCATATCGCTTTCTGCCCGTGTTATTTTACCCTCAGACAATGGACATTTTGTAAATAAGTAAGGACACAAAGCAGGCTTGCACATTCCTGTTTGAATCACGCCTTTGTGAAGAGCACTAAATAGTTTTTGGCTGGAAGACACGTACTTCCGAAAATCATAATCTTCTTAATTAACTCCCGCATGATAACATGCTACCTGGAAAGGACAACATTTCTCTCAGTTACCTTAGGAATGAGCAGTTCATAGTCCATACACCGGAACATCAATTTTACAGGATTATTCTGCTTGTACATGCAATTACTAAGGAAAAGTGAAGACGGGTACAGCTGACCTAGATTTTTATTTAGTAGATGTGATTTCACTAATTTCTCCACAGCTTTGATGATTCTCATGAAAGAATATATTAGAATAAATTACTCCCCTAAAATAGAGGCCCCACTGGTACCCATGCTGCATGCAAATTAAGCTGTTTAAATACTCGCCCTCCAGATTTCAGATACACATTTTTGCACACGCTGACACACAATCTTGCACTAGATAAGCCCTTCCCAATCTATATTTTGAATTCCTGTTGTAATTACCATTTTCAATTTTAGGGCAGGCATTTATGACACAAAATTACTTTACTTTTTATATCCCAAAGTTATAAAAGCTACAGCTAAATACAGTCACCTACTTCCATATTTAGACGTCTGAAAACAAGCGGCTAAAGTTTCCAAAGCTCCCTGCTGCCTAGGTCTCTGCAAGCCCAAGGGCACATAAGGTCACCAGGATCTTTGCGAAAAATGTCACTACGTTCAGTGCTGAATAGCGAAGTCAGCCCCTCGCTCAAAATGACCAAGCTGGAAAATGATCCCTTGCCAGGGCACAATCAGTAACTAATAACACTTGGGAGTTAAGAAATGAGAAAATTCTACGACGCACCTCTAAAATAGAGCTAAGAAACACCGATAAACTTTGCTTTCAGATAACCCCCTCCCATGTCACAGTTTGTATGCCATGCAGAATAAAGGGGTTCAACAGAATCAAGAAGTTAACCCCCCCCAAACCGTGTTCCTGACTGCACTAAGAATTACTTTAGAAAGAAAAGAGTATGAACGGGGCCAAGGGAAAACTCTCTGTTTCTACGAACACAGAGTCTTTGATTTTATAGTGCCGTCCAGCCCCTTCCCCCACCTCCATCAAGCCGAGTCAAAGTTTTCACCTGCCACCTCCCAGGAGGTGACAGTGACACACATTCCCTGAAGCCACCTTCTTAGGTGGAAGGACAGACAGAGAACAGCCAACTGGCCTGGATATTACGAACCACTGCGCTTAGCGGACAGGACAGTAAGAAACACCCATCTCTTACCCCATCGCAGGGACTCGCTAAGGTGCTGGTCACCTGCTCATAGGCAGCCACGGTCTCCGCAGTGCTAGAATGGCTGAAAGGTTTTACAAAGAGGAAATCGCTCTGGTCAGACATGGGCGAGAAACAAGAGGTGTAATTCTGTGCCTGGGAGGTCAAGCCTGCTCCTCCCACATCCAGGTACTTGATGAAGCCATCTGGCTTCATCTGCCCACGGAAATGGGAGGCAGGCTTGCGGCCAGTCCCTCGGCAGCAACCCGCAAAGGTCCAGCTGGCAGTACCAGCTTTGAGACACCGGGCAGCCACCACAGCAAACATCACGCAGGACACAAGGGAAATGGACACCAAGGAGATGATAAGGTAAAGCGTTAGGTTGGTATCCTTGGGAGAAGATTTGGGGAGGTCCAAGGACTTGGCAAAGTCCTGCACACTGTTTTCCTCCGGAGAAATGACTATTACCACGGAGGCCGAGAGGGACGGTGTCCCATTGTCCCTCACTTCGACCACCAGCCTGTGGGGATCTTCTGACTCCCTGAGGGCCTGTGCAACCCTTATCTCTCCAGAGCGGTGTTCCACTTGGAAAGGCAAAGCCTCAGTGGTCTCCTGCAGCTGGTAGGACAGCCAGGCATTATGGCCACTATCAGCATCAACAGCTACGATTTTGGTGACCAGATAGCCAGGTTCTGCCAAGGTCGGAATGGTCTGGTGGAAGGCAGAGCCCTTGGGGACAGATGGGTAGACAATGGTGGGGGCATTGTCATTCTCATCCAGGACGAACACATGGACCACAGCAGTGCTACTCAGCGCAGGAGACCCAGCATCCTTCACTTCCACAGGCACCTGGAACACCTTGTCCTGCTCATAGTCCAGAGCCCGCACGGTGTAGATGGTGCCGTTGTCCTGGTCTATTCGGAAGTAGGTTGAGATGGGTACATCCTGCATCCCGTTGTCCAGGATGGAGTAAGACAGCTTGGCGTTGCTACCCTCATCAGGATCAGATGCTGACACTGAAAAAACAGAAGTTCCAGGAAGGGAGTTTTCCTGAACGTGAGCTGTATCAAAAGGGCTGGAGAAATTCGGTGCATTATCATTCACGTCAGCAATTCGGAGGTAAAAGGTTTTTTGTGTGGCCCTCTGTGGGGATCCTGAATCCATAGCCCTCACCGTGATGTTGTATCCACTGGCCTTCTCCCGATCGAGGGGACCATTTGTGACCAGCGAGAAATGCTCTTTAAAAGACGACACCAGTTTAAATGGGAGCTCTTTTGCTATCTGCAGATGGACCTGCCCATTGTCACCGGAATCACTGTCCTTCACACCAATGAGGGCAATCACAGTGCCCGGGGTTGCATCCTCCTGCACTGGGCTGGAGAGAGAGGTCAGCACGATCTCCGGGCTATTATCGTTGATATCGATTAATTCCACTCGCAGGTGACAGTGTCCTTCCATGGCTGGGGATCCCTTGTCCCTGGCTCGAACTGCAATCTCATAAGCACTGGATTCCTCATAATCCAGTGGGGCTTTAGTTCTGATCTCCCCTGTCCGGGGATCTAAGGAGAACAGCTTGGTGAATTTACCAGGTGCGTTATTGCTAGTTTTGAAAGAATATTCCACGTCCCCGTTGGGACCTTCATCCAGGTCGGTGACGTTCAGCTTGGTGACCAAAGTGCCCACTGGCACATTCTCCTCCAAATATACCTTGGATATGGGCGGGTTGCAGACAGGAGGGTTGTCATTTGCATCCAGGACATGGATGGTAACCTTGGCAGTGCCAGATCTCACCGGATTCCCTCCATCCAGGGCTGTCAGTGTTAGGTGATGAACAGCCACTTTCTCTCTATCCAGTGCTTTTTCAAGTACGATCTCAGGCATTTTAACACCATCTCCTCTCACATTGATACTCAGAGCGAAGTGCTTGCTGGGGCTGAGCTCGTAGGTGGAGATGGAGTTGGAGCCCATATCCGGGTCTTCTGCTACCTCCAAAGGTAGCCGAGTCCCAGGGTTGGCTACCTCAGTGATCTCCAAGACCACCTCCGGCTTGGGGAACTGGGGCGCGTTGTCATTCACATCAAGGACGTCCACCTCAACACGGTGGAGCTGGAGGGGATTCTCCATGACGAGTTGGAGGTGCAGGGTGCACGTGGGGCTCTGCCCGCACAGTGCCTCCCGGTCCAGCCTGCTGTTGAGGAGCAGCA
>NW_009621689.1:10010-10213 GCF_000690535.1 Cariama cristata
GCCCCCCCCCGCCGCCAGGTCCACCTGGAAATGCCGCTGCCCACCCTCGCTCACCAAGCGCAGGTTGCGAGTGGCCAAGCTCCGCACCTCCACCCCTAGGTCCTTGGCCAGGTCGCCCACCGAGAAGCCCGGCTCTCGGTCCTCGGGCACGGAATAGCGGAGCTGGGCGCTGCTGGGAGCCGGCAGGCAGGAGAGGGCTGCAA
>NW_009621690.1:0-261 GCF_000690535.1 Cariama cristata
CTCTTCCTTTTTTTTTTTTTTTTAAAATCCTTTTCATTTTGTGAAACTGGTACCATAACCTTAACAACAACCTTGTTGTTGTCCGTAGACAACAATCATGAGAAATGCCAAGGGAGAAGGGAGTCCTGTTGGGATCAGAGGACAACAAAGACAGTTTTTTAACATTTTTATTAGGACCTCATGATGTACACATGAAAAATTAAGTTCAGAACACGAACTGCTCTTCAGATGGCGCCGTTTAAATCTGGAGGATGTTAACAT
>NW_009621690.1:384-658 GCF_000690535.1 Cariama cristata
CTTGAAGGCTACTTTCACAGATTTATCTTGGGATTTCCTAGCTTTCCTTGTCAGGGTCAGTTTGCCCTTGAGGGCTAGATTGCATGGCTCTAGCTCTTTGCGGGACTCCAGCTGTTTCATCATTCGCACACATCTGGCTGTATGCTTTGGCAGAGAGGATAACGGGTGGTAGAGGAGGAAAGGCAGCAGGAAGGGGCCTGCCCCAGAAATATGGAAATAGCGCTGTTTTAACCACTGCTGTTGTAGTCAGGTGACATCATGGGGAAAGAGGGTA
>NW_009621690.1:701-9038 GCF_000690535.1 Cariama cristata
AGTGGAGTACCAGGGGCCGGCGGTGGTGCGTGGTGGTGGGGTGACAGGAGGCAGTGGGGGGACCGGGGCTTGCGGCCGCAGGGGTGCGTTCCCCCAGCCCGTGGGGCAGCAGGGAGTGAAACCCATCCTGGCGGGGTCTGCCCGGCATTCGGCCTTACCTGTTTAATGGAAGTTTAGCAGGGGGAGCATGTGTGAGTCCCTTGAACATCATGCCTCTGGAAAATGCCCGAATCTGCCCTACTCTCTTAATAGCAAAGAAAGCAGCAACAGAAGTGAACAGTTTTATCTTTTCGTCCTTTCTAAGAAGCCATACTGCCGGGGGGGGGACACCACAGCTGCTCTGCCCTTGCCTTGGCCCTTGCAGGCTGCTCTGAGGGGTTGGGACCTGGGGGGTGAGCAGCTGCCTGGGCTTTGCAGGGAGGTGGCACCAGGAGAGCAGAACGGGGCCGTGAAACCAGTTTGTCATCTGCTTTTCTACCTCTGCTTTGCTGCTTAACCCTTTGCCCCTCCTCATAAAAACAAACATGCACAGCCTGACTTCCAGGTGCTTTTTGCCGGTTAAATGCCCACTGTAGCAGATGCAGCCAGGGGAGGGCTGGGGCCGTCCGCAGGCTGGGAAGGAAAGGGGGTTTTCTCCCCAGGTCGCCGAGCTCTGCAGCCGCTATTTAGCCCGGGGCCTGGACCAGGACACATGTGGCTCCGGAGTTCCCCACGGAGCAGTAATGACCTTTGGATCTGTAGCTCCACTGTCCCCAGTCCTGGTGCTTTCCCATCTGGTTCCTGCTATTCCTGTAAATCCCTGCTGGCTGTTTAACAACACGCAGGGAGTTTCAATGAAGCTGAGGTCACTTTGACTCTCCAAATGTCGCCGCTTCTAAACTGGAACCAGACTGAGCCGAGGGCAGCGTTTGTGCTGGGGGAGCAATGACAGTGTCCTACGACTCCTCATCGGGTGTTGATCGCAAGCCCGCCGCCTGAGCTCAAGGTTTGCTTTGTGTGAAGGTTGGTCTCTGGAGCACGTTTATGGACATGCTGCCGAGTGGACTGTCTTGTCTTTAGACATGGGTTTTATGCCAAAATCCTTAAATATTTTGGGGGTTTTGTGTTTGTGTACGTGCAGTTTGTGTATACCTGAATTTGCATAATGTGCCCAGCCTTTGAATCACCCTGTCCTCATAAGGAATGTGCACAAGCGTCCAGTAGCCCAGCATGAGCGAGGAAATTTCTATATATCTTTAAGGTCAGTGAAAGCTGAAAACAGATGATTTCTGACAACTGCTTTGGCTTTCAGATCTGTCAGTAGCAGCAAGGTTCTGTGGCCAGTTGAGTACTACTGGAACAACCCCCCAGCCTGGCTGTGCTTCACTTTGGGGCTCTGGCTTCATCGTGCTGTCTCAACATTTTTTTTTTTCTTTTTCCTTTCCTCCTAAGAAAGAAATGGGGGAAAGTTTGTGGGACAATAGTGTTTGCTGATCTTGTGCAACGCATGGTGACAAATGACAGCTGGAGAAGCATGACAAGGCATGTAAACTTGAGCTAATGGAAACTTATGTGCCAGCTGAGTGTTTGTTCAGGCCTGTCACTGTCAACAGAGACCCTTTTACAAGACAGGTATTGTTTGTAGTAACAAGTGCACCATGAAGGGGAATGTAGCTTTGAATTCTATGAATTTGCCTCTTTAAAACAAATTAAAAAGAAAAAAGATCCTTAACACATCCCTACATGGAATAATGGTAGTACCTAAATACCTGCTTAGATGTCTGCATGTCGGGTTTGATCAGCTTACTTTTCATAAATCAAGCTCTCTTTTAACTGCATTCTTCCCATTGGTACTGTTGAACCCACGTTACTGTTCCAAGTGTACGTATCTGGTTTGTCACCTTGAAGATGTCTCTCTTGATATCACTGACTAAAGCAGGGTCAAAAAAAGAAACAAACAGTGGCATCCCAGTGTTTTTTCTCTGCAGAACAAACGAAAGACAGTTTGTTGAGAGACTGTCACCCTCACTCTTCTGGCTTTCCAGCAAAATGTCTCTGAGGTAAGCGAACAACAGTGAGAATTCATTTTGAATAAAATTCACTGATTTGCAGCCATTTAGACAAAATCCATACAAACTCTTAAACACAGCATAATCAAAGCACTAAATCTTGTGTCAAGGCTGCATTGGGATGCACTGTATCTATTTTGTAGAAGCAGGAGAGAAAGATTTAAGGAGTTTTGCTGATCTTTGAATGAATTTGACACATGCCTTTTTGCCCTTTTAAAAAAATAAAAACATCCTGCAGCTTTAGAGTTCTGCCAGCCTCATGGACCTATACGGATACTGGTGAACAGAGTACCAGTCGATTGAGACTGAGAGCTCAGTGAATTTGAAATAGGACTAGATACTTAACATGGGTAACAAACTTCATCCACATTAGGCAATTTAAAACAGCATTCAAGGTCTGGCTATTGGGTCTCCTGAGTTGTATCATGGATAAATGAGTGTGTGATGGCACACACCAGAAGTTTGGGATTGGTCCGTTTCTGATTCCACCCTGGCCTTCTGAGACGGATACTTAATTTCATCATGCCTCAGCTTCTTCCACTTTAAAAACCACACACACTCAACAGTACCTCCCTCAAAAAGATACAGTGAAATTTAATTGCCTATAAAATTCTTGGAGATCTTTCGGAGAGAAGATCTCTTCAGAGATGTATTTATCTGTGCAAGGACATGGGTATTAGTTTAAATGACGAATGTTGCCATGCAGCGCGTATTGAGCTGGGGGAGAGGAGCCCTGCCACAAACGCTGTCTCCTGTTCCCTGGCTCGCTGGGTCTTCTGCAGAGATCGCTGCGGTGCCGGGGTGCCGGTAAGGCTCCCCACGCAGCCTGGGAGGAGAGCTGGGATGTGTTTGGGGCACGCTGGCTCACCAGCCAGACCCTTCCCCAACGCCACGGAATTCCCAAAGCTGCAGCAGAAGCTGCGGGAAGGCAGCCCTGCAGCCTGTTGTTGGAGATGGAGTTTTAATCTCTCGTTTTCCTTGGCACTCTTGCTGGCTGGGCACATGGGAAACGTGTTCGAGTAATTTATGCGTGTGGCATTTTTGTGCAGCCTTGGGAGGACCCTGCCTACAGGTTCTGCTCTCTAGTTCGCCAGAAAGTGCCAGATCTGTGAGCCTCTCAGGGGCTTAAGTTGCTGTTATTTGGAAAAATGTCTGCTTCTGGTCTTAAGGTCTTCCGTAGCAAGGCTCTGAGGGTAGGGTTGGCTTTGGCTGTTGAAGTCTTTGTGAAGCAATCTAAGAGATAAAATGTAAGAAGCTGCTCCTGGCCTACAGGCTCTGCTCTCTAGTTCGCCAGAAACAGTGCCAGATCTGTGAGCCTCTCAGGGGCTTAAGTTGCTGTTATTTGGAAAAATGTCTGCTTCTGGTCTTAAGGTCTTCCGTAGCAAGGCTCTGAGGGTAGGGTTGGCTTTGGCTGTTGAAGTCTTTGTGAAGCAATCTAAGAGATAAAATGTAAGAAGCTGCTCCTGGAAATAAGTGGAGATGGAAAGAAATTATATGTTTGAGTAAATCAGGGACAGAATGTGCAAAGCAATTTAAGCCACAGTAACAGAGAGCAGTAGATGGTGGAAGACTTGCTCTCAAATGTTTCCGTTTTTCTTTATCGACTCGAGAAGTGAGCGAATTGCTGGCATTCAGTTCAAGAAGTATATGCCCAGACCTCTGCAGGCACTGGGAAGCTCTCTCAGATGCTACCAACTCCAGAATCCAAACTGCCAGCTGCATCCGTGCTTAAATACCGCGCCTGCTAGCAAAGCGCTTGGCAAAGTTTCCTGACCAGAGTAGGCAGTAATTAATTGGTTTATAGATGTTTACACTGGACAGAAACTAACCCCTTGTTAGAAAGAGCCATACACAAAAGATGGTTTTGGCAAAGAGTCTGGACTCGAAGAATGCAGACTGGAAAAACTGTACCTGAAGCCACCTAAACAAAACTTCTTGTTTCCTTTTGCGTTCTTTAGGAGGTATCTTTGACTTTTTACAATGAAGTATGTTGCAGAGATCCCCTGCTGCCCGTGACCCGGAGCTCTGGGTCTGCAGCCGCATAAAGGCATGGGCACCGCTCCCTGCCCTGACGCAGGGCGTGCTCTCGGGGTGCGTTGTCCCCCTGCCTCTGGCTCTGAGGGCCCTGTGTCTCCGCAAGGCCCAGCCGTGGAGGGACCGGCAAACCTCTCCCGAGGACCTGGCCGTGGCCCTCCGTTATGCTGTGGAGATACACCTGCAAGCGCAGCCCCGACTCCCCGCTCTCCAGGAGGGTAGGAGGTGGCAAGGCACCTTCAATAACAAAGCACATCACTACTCGGAGCCCAGTTTTACTAAGCACCTTTGAAATTCCCAGGCTAAGACCAGATGTGCTTTTCTAAAGTTGCTGAAAGGTTAATTTTGTATTAGTTACTGTCCAGGAGAGAAATGATGTTGTCAGTGTACAGCAAGTCATTTGTCTCTAGAAAGGTTAAGGCAAGGAAAACTGTGAGTCATTAGAAAGCAACTCCCTTATTTGAAGCACACATGAAACAGGAGTCCGGATGGCAAAGGAACAAAGCCCCATTCTTTCATGTGCATTTGCTGAACGCCTTGGTGTCTTAGATAAAGGACAAGTATCTGCTAGTGGATTAACATTATGAAAAAGTCAGGATTAACAAAAAAAAAAATAATAATATTCTTGGTGAGGCTGTGTAATTTAAGCTTTATAGCAGTTCAAAGGCTTAGGCCAGTAAGCTCCTGGCCACCAGCTAATTCATGTATTTTATGACAAGAAGGCAGAATGCTAATCATCAGGGCAGCATATGGAGGGGGAGAAGGAGAGGGCTGCATGGATATTCAGTGGCAACTGTCCGAAATTCAGAGGCAGCACAGAGGGCTATTAATGCACTCCCCTGCCCTGTCTGAGTGTGCTGACCTCGCTTCTAATCCTGCCCCTCCAGGGTACTTAATTTCCAGCATTGCTCAACCCAGTCAGGCCTGTTTAACAATTTCTTTTCTGAGTTAGTCTCTTTGAAGGGGCCCTATTTTCTGTTCAGTGACATGAAAGAGATACTGATGTTGATTATCAAAGGCATGTGCTCCAAACCACCGATCGTCTAATGCCCAAGGGAGGTAATATTATCTCTGCCTTCAACATTTACATCCTCCCGCCAAGAAAGATGTGGTGGTTAACTAGCACATCTTTTTTTCCTTCCTACTAATTTTACATGAGCTATTAATCAGAGGAGAAAATTAACTAATTCTTCAGCTTGTAGGTCATGCTAGGGCAGCACTCTCATCCAGATTAAAAGGACTGCAGACTGGTGCAAAGTCAGCTGCACTATACCTTGCAGCAAGACAGGTTTATGTATGGTCTTTTCACTGTTGTACCGAGGGTTTCACTGCGTTTTCTCAAAGTCTGTCCAGTGGCCGCAGACCGCAGCCCAGCTGCGCAGCTGGATGCTCCCACCCACTCCTGCCTGTGGCAGAAGTCCGCTCCACGTCCCCACTGCCAGGGCAAGGATCAATCAACACCTGCCTGTTCACCCTGAAAGGAAAAGAAGCTCTCCTGAAGAAGGAGCTCTTGGGCACTCACCTTCTGATGATGAGGGGAGGCCCATCTACCAAGCAATCATTATTGCCTGAGCTTTTAACCCAGAAATCCTTGAAATGACACCGTGGGCAGGTGGAGCTCAGAGGTAAAAAAACAAAGGGAAGCAATTGCTATCTTAAATGAGACTGTTGCTTAGGGTTTCTTTCTATAAGGTTTCCCTACTCACTAACTGAGGAAATTAATCTGATTCAGGGCTGCAGAGAGTTGTGGCTCAGCTTAGTTGCATAAAGCAGTGACAACTGACACCATAACTGAAACTCATCTCCTGAAGCCAGGGTGGTTGTGCATGTGCAACAGCTGGTCCCCTCCGACGTAGTGAATCGAGTGTTGTCCCATTGTATGAGCTTTACTGTACAACAGTAACTATACTGGGCATGCACAGTATAGATCCTGCTGCATACTGTAGATGCTGTGATCTAGACTCAATGGCTCAAGAGGTCTTGTCCAGCTTTGTGTCAATTAAGATTACACAAAAGGAGAGAGTTTCTTCTTGAGATGGGAATTGAATCCTAACCTTCTCACCTTGTGCTTCTCTGCAAGACTTCTTCTTTTTTTTTCTTTTTCCCCCTCACCCTTAATGTGCACTCTGACTTCCAAGGTGACACAAGTAAGCAAGCCCAGAAGGCTGAAGGAAGCTGTTTAGTGGGAGTCAGCTGGATCAGCGTTTCTTTATCTTTTGCCCATTTCAAGATCTCAGAAAGAACATAGCATTAGCAGAAGTTGTTTGTTTAAAAGATACACACAAATCCACACTAAGTGATTTCAAGACACTGTGTGCATTGATAATTAAAACAATCGTATGTGAAGACATGCTCACACAATTTTCATTGTTTGTCTGCGATAACATTCTGGCTAAGGGGCTTTAAGTTGACAAAAATGCGTCATATAAGCAGCTAGATAGATTTATGGCTATTTAAGTAGGTCAGGTACTCTTTTTGAGCTGAATACCAAAAAGTCAAGTGAAGAGTATCTAATCTCTTTTCACTGAAAATATGGCCATGTGAGATTTTATAACATTTTACAAATAAACTATATCAGGATAGTGACTAAACACTTAGAAAACTGTCATTTTAACAGTGTGTGTAAAAACAGAATGAACACGAACTTCACTACCGATGGATCCATTGTGTGCAACTGTCATCAGTTTGTTGGTTTTTTTCTTACAAAGATGCAAACACAGATGCAATATGTCATGTAATTATTGCAGCAGAGCACACACGAAGGACTTCTGGCAGTAGGGTTATCTGATCTGCATGCGTTCTTGCTGTGGTGCCAAGCCTGGGGAAGTTTTCTGCTGCTTACTTGTGGACCTGCCCTCGCTGTATGCAAACCTTAGATGTTCATTCCTTCTCTGTAAGAGCTGAACTCAAATATTTTTTTGAGGTTTTTCGCAAAAATTATTTTGACTGAAGGCTCAATGCTTAGCTCAAGACATTCAAGCCTTTGCTATTGTCCTGGTTTTGGCTGGGATAGGGTTAATTTTCTTCCTAGTAGCTGGTCTAGTGCTGTGTTTTGGATTTAGTATAAGAATAATGTTGATAACACACTGATGTTTTTACTTGCTGCAAAGTAGTGTTTATACCGAGTCAAGGACTTTTCAGCTTCTCATGCTCTGCCAGCGAGGAGGCTGGAGGGGCACAGAGAGTTGGGAGGGGACACAGCCAGGACAGGTGACCCAAAGTGGCCAAAGGGATGTGACCCAAACTGGCCATACCATATGACGTCATGCTTAGCATACAAACTGGGGGGAGTTGGCTGAGGGCCTCTGCTCAGGAACTGGCTGGGCACTGGTGGGTGGGTGGGGAGCAATTGCGCTGTGCATCAGTTGTCTTGTATATTCTAACACTTTTATTATTATTATTACCCCTTCCTTTTCTGTCCTATTAAACTGTCTTTATCTCAACCCATGAATTTTTCTTTTTTTCCCCCAATTCTCTCCCACATCCCACTGGGAGGGAGGAGTGAGTGAGCGGCTGTGTGGTGTTTAGCTGCCTGCCCGGGTAAACCGCAACAGCTATATACAAGCTTTGTCCTCTATTTGGAGTGCAAAATGTAAACAAAAACCTACTGTGGCAGTCTTACTTGGTTTTCAGCTCCACGTTGCTACCAGCTGATGAGCAATCCCTTCACAACTGAATTTGGTAATGAGTTTCTGCTAGGAAACACAGAAATAACATGTAGGAGCAAATGTTCATGATGTGCCTTCATAAAGTGCTTGGATTTGATCTTCCAGAGGAGGATTCAGCAGTGTTTGCCTCAATCTTAATTACTCCCAGGATGTAAGAGCACCGAGATGTGTTCAGACAGTTCAGTTCTGATGGAGACTGATTTTACTCAATAGTGTTTCTGCACTGTATTAATATATTTTACAATGACTGCGCTTATTCTGCCAACACCTAGCCCTGGAACAAAGGACAATGGCAGCGGTGTTCACAGGCACGTGTGTAAAAGCCCGTACTAACGAGATCTACACTGGGCAGATAAAAAACCCAGGACCGTTCCCACAGGAAAAAAAAAAAATAAGCATGATTGCGGTTTTATCTTGATTTGGAAACCAAGTGTCCTGGCTCATCACCAGCATCAGACTTCTGTTCTTTTATGCTTCAGCCTGTGGAAAGTCCAGCCTTGGACCAAGGCCACTGGGTAATAACTGGAGGCTGCCACTGATCCAGAAAACAGGAGGAATCGACATAACGGCAGGGGGGGGGGGAACCC
>NW_009621690.1:9069-36002 GCF_000690535.1 Cariama cristata
ACCTCTGTTGTTCAGCTGTGACTTGGAGGGAGCCATGGAAAGAGCTAGCAGATAGTCCAGCCTCGCGCTGAGACCAGGGCAGGCCTCTGATGGCAAATCCACAAGGTCTGAACTGAATATCAAATGCTGGTTATACGCTGGGTGATGTGTTTTCCCAACAATCTCATTTCCCACTAAGAGAGCTGGTCTTTGTTGTAGGATATTCTTACAGTTCAAACATTCCTCGTTCCAAGCAAAGGCAAGTAACTTTACCCCATTTTAATGGGGTATGTTACAAATAATGCCTAGATGTTGTCTGATCCGGCTTATTCCACTTGTGTCCTCACATGTGCATAAACCCTGAATATTTTATTTTAAGAAAATATTTTTTAAAATACACTTTTTAAATGCTTTAGCAATTTATATTGCTTTGGGTTTTTTAGACTAGCTGTGAACTAAGCTGTTAATACATATAGCTCTTACATTGGCAATGGCAGAGCTATAATGAAAAGACTACATTTGCAGGAACATAGCTAACAGCATATGCATTTGCTCTTGGCATTTGACAGAAAATGAAAAATTTTTCCAATAGGCAAGCCGTGCAGCTCTGAGTAGCTATATCCTCTTATCTTGCATAATATGCTGCACTAAGCCTGTTTTGAGAACGGAGGCTTTTCAGGGGAGGGCTCTGGCTTCAAGGCCAGTAGCTTTATAGGAATGGAACTCAGTAGCACGCTAGCGTTTCCATTTCAGTGACTTTCGTATCATTTTGATGGGATCTTGTGCTTTATGGGGGAGTTTTTCTGAAACTCTTTCATTTTGGGTTTCCTTCAGTCTGAACGCTCAATTCCTGATCTCAGAACCACTGCAATCCATGTATCTTTGACCACAACCCCCAGGTATAATTTGGTATGTGTTAGCCTGCTGTGAGCAGGCTACATGATGACTACATGAATGCTATGCAGACCATACCTAAATAAAGGCTGTTAGCAAAGCAGCATTTCTAATATCCTGAGGTATCTACCTCAGACTGATATGGACAAAATGCCTCCACTTTTTCGTAATTCGTCTTGTAGGCAGTATATAGATTTTTCCACTGATGCAATTTCCACAACCAAATTGAGCCAGTTGTCTGAGTTAGGCCCATTTTTGATCACTTGAGTGTCTTTCAATCAGCTGATGAACCACCGCTGCCAACACCACCCATTTTGTGAGCAATTACAGAGGATATTTAGGCTGGGTATGATCTTCCCTAGAATGAACTCATGGTTTGTGAAAGCTCCATGTCAATTTTTTCCTTCTCCACCCCCATTTCATACAATTTTTGAGTTCAAAGGATGTCCAAACCATAGTCTGTATTCATCTTTTTCTTTATAGCTCTGCCAGTGACGAGCACTCTCGAAAGTGTCTTGTGGAGTTCATGGGAATGTAATGTTGATCTTTAAAGAAGTCACAGTATTTTATCCTGATGGTGTCGGTTCTCTGTGCTGTGAAATTTTGCTGTTGGTCTGCTCAGTATTATTAAACAATGCTCAATTCTTTTATACTCCAGAAGGGACAGTAAATGGGTTTATTTTTCAGTATCTCGAGTTGTTATAAGAAGTGCTGGGGCCAAGTTCAGCCTCAGAGAACATCTATCCACTGTGCCCTCATGTGCTAAGTTCACAACTGGTTAAGGACATCAGTGCTACTTAAACTGAATAGATTTTTCTGACTTTAAAATAAGTTAGGCAGTTTCCTCCACTTTTCTTTATTCCTTCCTGAAGCCAGAATTTTTCCTGGATTTGTTCATGCGACAGTAATAATCCATCATAATAAATTTCAATTAGAGTGTTGCTTTCTTTTTCATGCCAAGCCTCCCTGCAGAATTTTGCCAGCTTCTTTTATAGGATTTATTTCCCCAAATATACTTTAAAAGGTGGTTTAAGGGTTCCCTACCAAAAATTGTGATTTTTCTGAGGCCACTTTTCCTGTGCTTATATTGCTAGAGAGAGATACACAAAAGCATTTACTGAAAATTGGAACTGATCTGCATAGTCCGTCTGCTTCCATTACACTGCTCATCCGAGCTCAGCAACCATCAGAGAAATGCTGGTGGTCTTCCACATGAACTGATATGTTTTTCCAGTTGACAGCTTTTGACTAGAGACACAGTTGGCCCAATAACTCCTTTTCTGGGCAGAATTTTTGCCTGCAAAGCAACAAACGCAACCTGTGGTCAAAGAGTAATGTAACCATTCTTAGTCAGCTATTTCATCCTTATGCAATCATCTTTCAGCACTGCTGTGTGGTACAAGATGACACTTGGATGGTTTCAAACAGATCTGTTATTGTCATTCTGATTATGGCATGGCTGAGGCCTTTGATCAGCACAGTAGGCAAAAAGGCTGCTGGCAATATGGAAGAGCCAATTTTTTAAACAATGCTTCTAAAATAAAAAGCTGCAAATCCAAATTTAATCTTCTAAGCCCCAAGCTCCCCTCTGTAACTCCCAGTTACGGCCACGCGTCTTGAAGAAGTAACCTAACATGTTAACACAGGGACCAGGAATAAAATCACACTCCATTTGTAAATAATCTTATACCTTGCAGTTCTATTCCCACCTGCAAATCCCTGCTGAGATGCAGAGTGGAAAGAAGAAAAGGCACGGCAACACTCTGTCCCCTCCGGTGCGTGTGCTTGTTGGAACAGGGCTCATTCCTTGGCTGGGCTGCTGACCACCGCTGCGGCACAAATATTAATGTGCCCTTAGGCTCCCTCTTCTAATTTTGCCACTGATTCACTGGAATCCACTTCAAGAGGAGCTGTGAAAATTGGAGGGGAAAGCTCCTTTGCAATTATACACTGAACATGGGAAGTGCCTATAAGAAAATGAAGATCTGGGTCAGTGTGGTCTGTGGGAAGTTGCAGCGTGGCCCATATTCTTCTATACTGTGGCCCCAAGCAGGGAATGGAAGAGAAGGAGGCACAACTAGCTCCTGGTAAACCCTGCACATGCTAAACATCTCCTGGTGTGCCCATGTGTGTTAAGCCACCATCAAACTCTTAGAGAAGAAAGGGATGTCATCATGCAAAGCTACCCATATCCTAAACCAGCATCTGGCCTCAGTAATGAAAACACTTGCCCACCATGAGCTACAGGCAGTCTTTTCCTGCTAGGTCTTGAGTTGAGGATAGAGAAAAGCCATACTGCTGCGGGAGCAGAGCCACACAGTTTCTGCAACAAGTTGCCTGCTGTTTCTCCAGGGTGGGCAAGATCAAGCCCTAGCCCCAGTGGAAGAAAGGCAGTGGGGCTGCTCTGATGGTAGGTCCTGCCCAACTCCGTGATGAAGAGGAGCAGCTTCTGCATAATCAGCCAAGCCAGAGGTTCTCCCACAAATAGCCAGGCTATTTGCCAAGTTTTTTTTCTTGATGTTTTATTCTGCCTGTGACCACATCTTAATTGTCATTTGAAAGCAAAGCCATGCAGCCCCTCTGGGACAGAAACTACTTCTGCAACGCCCCGCTCTTCTGCCCGCTTGCTGCTGCAGAAAGCCCTCCCTGCCTCGGAGACGCGGCAGCAGCCATGCCAAAACTTTGCTGATGACTGCTTGCAGGCTAACTATTGCCTGCAGCTGCTTCAAGGATCACTTGCTCGCCTGGGGCTGAGGCAACCATGTCAAGTTAAAGCAGCCCCTGCTCAGTCTCCAAATCCACATGGAGGAAATTGTGAGGGGCAGCGTGGCCCGTGGTGTGTGCCCATGGTGTGCGCTGGCATTTGCTAGCATGACAGCAGTCCTGAGGAGGCTTTGAAACACACGCTTCGGGGGCAGCGAGGGAGGAGGCATTCATACTCTTGCTGCTCCTGCACTTTTTCAATGGAGAAGGATTTCACTACAGTGCACACAACGGAGCAGGAGAAAGCATTGGTTCTTCCAAGCATTTTTACAATGCACTTACGTGATTCTTATGAGAAGAGGAGTCCTCTTGCGTTTCATTTGACTTTGCTGACGAGCACAAGGAGACACTCTTGTGAGCTGGCAAGCGTCCCCATGTTGCAGCTTGAAAACCCCCACGGGTGTCTTCACCCTTCTCCCCATCGCTCCTCCACCTGCCCGAGGTGACCAGGGAGGTGGAAGCGACTGAGGAGGTGAGAGGAAGCACAGCTGAAGGAGGCAGAGCTGGAAGCCTGGCCTGGGAAAGGGGAATTTGGAGGCAGCAGTACAAGGGGCAAACAGAAGGGCTTTGGAAAGGAAAAAGGGCTGAGGTGGAAATAAGAAATGATCCTTCCCAGTCCGCAGGTCCCCCAGGCCAGGCGCTTTACCTGTCTGTGACCGTCTGCTGTCCTGCTCAGGTGCTCTGGGTACGGCGGGAACCAGGGGCTGAAGCCGAGGGGTGCAGCGGGAGCTGGCAGCTCCTCTTTGCTAGGGGAAGGGCGATATGCCGATGTTTTGCGTAGTCCTTTGCATTGCTTGATCTGCTGAGAGCTTTCTCTCAGGTAAAAGCCATTGCCTACACCTAACGTATGGAAAGACGCCAGAAGTGAGTCCTGTGTAGAGGGGGCTTAAAAATTATATAGGAAAGGAAAATACACATCATAAAAGGAGGTAATGCTCACCACAGAACACCATAAAACATCTCTGCCATTGTTCCTCTACTGAGCTGCTAATGGCACAGGTACGTTGAGGAGGGTTTCATGACCTTTACTGATCATAGTCTTCCTCCTCAGCCCTCTTCCCAAATTTCTGTATGTGCTCCTGCTCTGTATTAAGTAAGCTGAATGAGTGAATGAACGACTAGTTCATATGCAGCATTAAATGCTGAAAACAAACTTTCATAGATTCCAGTCAATAACTGTCCAATTAAGAAACTGCTTTACAAATCAAGTGATACTAGACTTGGGCAAGCCAAGCGATCAAAGGCACAGCCAAGCCATAGTGAAACAAGCCCAAAAATCAGACATCAGCCAACAAAGCTGACTAAATACATAGAGTATGAAAAAGAAAATACATAATAGATATGCGAGGTCACTGTGGCTGCCAGGAAATGGTGCCAAAATATCCGTGCTGGCTTTACTTCCCCTGGCTGAGACCTACATGTGGATGCTGAGCGGAGCCCAAACAAAGCATCAAGCATGAGCCTGGCCTGCTCCTTCGTTGGCTCAACAGCTCATCCTTGAGAGGCTGTGTGAGCTGTTTTTGTTATGGAGATTTGCTTGTCCATAGGGGGAAAAGCTGAAAAGTCTGATCTGATACCCCCTCATTGCCCCTGAAATGAGACCACCTTTCCAGGTTTCATCAGGATCACATCCACTGATGTTATAAGAGTAATTTCTGTTTCTGATTTTTCAGCTGTGATCTGATTCCTGAGAGCTAGAGCTACTGAAAGCAGCGAGATCTGGCTTTTTCATTTGTAGTTCTCTTTCCCCTGCACAAAATGTCATAGGTTTTGAGAGGTGTTGAATGTATGGTGAATGTTTCCAAAGGCTGAATGTAGTCCAAATGTCAGATTGAGGCAAAAGCATTTTATTAGTGCTTTTAATTTCTTTAATGAGATTCTTCATCAAGCTCTGTAGATGGCAGTAGGTTAGTTTTCTATGAGGTATGTTGTTCAAGTACTTATACATTAGGGCATGTGTTTGTGTTTCCCTCCGAGCAGGGAAAGGGATCCCTTGCGGGATCAACCTGCACTGAAAGGTAGTAACTAGACGCCATTATCCAAGGATTTGGGTTAAGGATTGAGGGAGTACACAGGGTATTTTATTACCATAGACAAAACTATTGACCAGATGCTTTACTGTGAATACCAACAAGTAAAGAAACTCCGTATATATCAACAGTAAAGCTGAAAAGCAACAGCAAAATATGTCAACTTTTGATGTTTGCCTGTCTCGGGAGTCCCTCAGCTTCCTGCTCCTTATGCTTACATTGTCTATTGGTGAGAGAGGCTAGTGACACAAAAACAAAGAAGAGTGGGGAAAAAAAAAATCTGAATCAGCAGTAGAAAGCTCTATGGGTTCTTTCCATTGCCACAGACGGGTTTTGGACCAAGGCTTTCCTGAATTAGAAATTAGTCAGAGATACAATGTTTGGCTCAGAATACACACTTCAGATGCCTC
Source organism: Cariama cristata (assembly GCF_000690535.1). Taxonomy (NCBI): domain Eukaryota; kingdom Metazoa; phylum Chordata; class Aves; order Cariamiformes; family Cariamidae; genus Cariama; species Cariama cristata. Next base: position 15,146 of record NW_009621690.1, read on the forward strand.
AAAAAAGAAGTGCGTTCAGATTTGATCCTGATATGCAGAACAAGTGTTAAAATTATTAGGGTTACTTATGTGATAATTCATAGAATCATAGAATCGTTTAGGTTGGAAAAGACTTCTAAGATTATCGAGTCCAACCGTTATTGTTTTTCTTCAGGGCAAAATGGTAATTTGAAGAAATAAGAACCATGACTGATCTCCTGGTTTGCAATTACCTTTATAGATACACAATTGCATGTTTGGCTCTGGCAACTGAAATTGTTTTATTTGCTTTTCTTTGTGGATGTTGCCTGTAATTACTGCATCTGAGCACAGAAGACTCTATGTTGTTGTTTTGTAAGACCAAAAGGATCAGGGGCCTGTGGTTTAGTTGCTGGATAATTTCAAAGAGATTTTGAATACAAGAAAAGTCCTAAGGAATTGCCTGCTTTGTTGAGTTGCTTTTATTATATTTTTCTCTTTTTTTTTTTTTTTTCTTTTCAGTGTTCTTAAGGGCGTGGGGTGGGAGGAGAAATGGCAAGAGCACATTGCCTTATTTACTACTCACAGAGGAGTTCAGGCATTTCTCCGCCTGCTCTAAGTATTGTGGAATGTTGCTAACAATTGTAAATAATTTTATGCTTATTTTGCAATGTGCTTGAGCCGCACAATTGAAATCAGCGGTTGTTTTGCTATTGTCATGAATGGATGGAAGCTGAGGCCTTAAACAAGAATGTGATGCTGAAGTGTACTTCCCCTTCAGTCACATGCAGACCTTTCTTAGTCCTGCAGGCAAATTCAGTGGTACCTTCCTCTGATTTTTGGAAAACAAAAGGTTGGATGGAAAGGACTGCTCAAAACATGAGGATTGTGACCAAGGACAGACAATTCAGCATGATGGTGCCATATTTTCACTTCCCCTTAGCTTATTTTGAATGTTCAGAGAACAGAGGATTTTGTTCTGTGATCTGGCTTTGCACAAAATACTCATAGCATGTAGTAAATATGTCAATTGACATACTCATATATTTTGAGTTTTAGTTTTCTAATTGGAAAAGTCCCTTTTCAGCATTCTGGTATAGTAAAACCACTCCAACACAGACATTGTTTTCAAGGGCTCCTGACTGATGTCTAGACTTCTATTGTATTTATACACACATATAGTTGTATATAAGAGAAATGCTATGGGCCACAACCTTGCCCATTTGGCAGAAGGGGACTCTCCTCCATAAAAACAAGGCTTGTGTCTGCTGCCCTCAGCCAGTGGAATAAATTCCCTCAGGAACTGAGGTCCTGCACAGACTTAGCACTGTCTGCCTGCCTGCTTCAAGTGCAAAGCTACTTCTTCGACCTTGTCTTCTGTAGCATAACTACATATCAACATATATAACAACAATTTAAAATAATCCCTACCAAAAAGGAGACAGTTAACCGCTCACGTCTCTCTTCCCTGGGGAATGGTGAGCAAACAGAGGATATGGGTCAGATGTTAGTTGCATGGGAAGCTTTCAGAAACTGCTCAAACTCTACGGGTGAAGACTGCAGTATAGGAACACGAAAACAATAGGGGGAAAGATCCCCAGGTGCTGCTTGCCAACAGCGAGCGAAACTTTCGGTCAAGGCTTAGGCCTTTCTTTGACAGAATCTCCCTCTTAAATGCTGATAATTTTTGGTTACATACTGCATTATCTAGTATATCCCGCCTTTCCTTTGGCTTCATGATGGCCAAACTGGATATAAATGAGGGCAAGGGCACACCCCAAGTCTTCTCTTGTGGACTGTGAGAATCTTGTCCCCGGAGTGAGTTAAACTGACTCAGACATGAGCCTCATTAACCTAGCTGTCAGTCTTGAGCAATTCCATTGAATCAGTCATGGTGCTTGTTTCTGCAAGAAATTTGTTGCTACAGAAGAATTTGTGGTTTCTCTCATCTATTCACCTGGACCTTGCTTGTAGGGACACCATATAGGATGGGAGCAAGGAAAGTGAGGTGTACAACCTAGAGCTATCGTACTTCCATTTTTCCCCTGCACTTTGTCTCTCCTGATATTTTCTCAATTTAGAGGATTTCCAGGAGCATCCAGAAAATCCTGAGGAGACCTTTGATAGCCCTAGGACAAGAAAGAGAAAGAAGAGATAAAGGAAGGTGTAATACAACCACAGATGCGTTTGCTTCTCCCAGAAGGTGCCTCTGGGAGGCAGGTGGAGAGCCCCAGGCAGAGGGAGCTGGGTGGATCTGCCCTGGGGTCCAGCCAGGGGATGAGCATGGCCGGGGTCCCAGCTTTCTTCCCGGCCAGAGACAGGGGAAATGCCTCAAGGGAAAGGTGGGATTTTTCCTTGGGTTGTACCTCGGTAGTATCTGGCTCTGTGTTATCAGTGAAGCTTCAAATAGCTTATCTTTTGCCTGCATATGTATGTGTTTCTCTCTCTTGCCAGCCCAACATTTCTTCATCTGAATGCGTGAATAATAATCCCCTGAGTAGATATGGATAAAATAAAAGCATACTAAAATCCCCAAATATTCGGGGAAAGATTTTATCTTTTGTTACGTGGAAAGATGTCTGCAGTCTGGCTTCAATAAAGGAATAACTTAAAAGGCAGAAAAATAAGCAGCAGAACATCAGCTCTCACTTCAGTGTGTAAACTTTGGAAAGGCCACCTGTCAGATCCCTGGTGGAAAGCAGCATTTTGTTTGGCATCTGGCTGATTGCCAGATGAAATGTTGAAGTGTTTGGAAACTTGTGGGACTTTCTTCAAAAGGCGCGCTTCCCCTCCCCCTTTCTCTACATAATTAAATCTTAAATGTTCTGGCTTGCAGTTAAGAAAAGATAAAACACAACGGCAGGATTCTTTCAAACACACTAGGTAATAACATTGGGGCCTTTCATGCTATTTATTTTAGCTTTCCCCACATGAAGTACAAAAGAAATTGCCTCGATGTCACCTTAACTTTTCGTCCCAGGCAGTCACCGATTCCGATCTCAGTGACAGTGAAGTAATTCTGAAGTAACTCAGCTGAAATGTGACCTCAGTGCAGAGCACTGCGTACTTCTTCCAGTGTAAAACTGGCATATGAGCGCAATTGTGATCTTATTAGTCTTATCCTGTCATAATGCATATCGGTCACTGATGCTACTCCAGATTTCGGGGACTCACACGAGATACTCCTGATTTAGGCAGTGTGACTGAAAGCAGAATGAGACCCACAATTGTCAGCTGCATGACATCTTGTCTCGCAAAAAGATAAGAATTTCACTCGATGTCCATTTGACAGCAGGCATATTTTGCTCTGATCACTCATTTTGACTGCCTTCCTTAGCATTACATTGTGTTTTCGGTTGCTTCATGATTCCAGCACTTTCAAGAATGTAAAGCTCCAGATTAACACCATCTGTTGTTGGAAGATAAAAGCAAAGACACTGATGTTAGTGGCTACTTCTCTTTGTAACTGCTGTTCTTTTAAGCAGCAGACACTACGAAGCTACTCTTGCCCCAGTAGATATGCGTGGGGCTGCCAGCAAAGGTATATGCACTCTCGAGAAGTTGGACCCAAATGTTGTTACAGTTATTTGTGCTATAAAAAAAAATAATCTGAGTTTTATTCTCTTAAGTTTCTTGCTGGCTTTAGTGCTCATGGGCCTTAGGGGAACGGAGGTCCTGCAATCGCCTGCAGCTGCGATGCACAGGGTGGGCTGCCAACATACAGCCTTCTCCGTGGTGTCCCACTGACACGTCTTGAAGCTTCCTGGGAGCGAAGCACGAGAAGTCAGTCTGCAATGTCACTGCCACAATGGAGCTGGCACAGTAGAGCCTACAAAGAAAACCGTGAGCTGCTGAAATGCTCCTCCCAGTTTTCCAGCCTGCATCACCTGCTTTCCAACCTTACCTCACCTGCTATGGCAGGTGAGAGGGCGAGTGCTCTTCCTTCTGGGGATCTAACGCTTTACCTTGCATACGTGAGTTGGAGGAGTGCAGAGGCGAGTCAGAAGGTGGGCGATCTTGTCCTGCACGCTGGCTAGTAGAGCTGAAGAGGGAAATGAATTTGCTCCAGATACAGGAGCACGGCCAGGACCAGGAATGAGCCTGTAATTCTCCAGCTGTCTGCACGGGTCTGGCAGTGTTTCTGCCTCAACTCAGAACGAGCCAGCCAAAGGCTTCCAGACAATGCCCAGCTGCAGCTGGGAACTAGCACAGGACAAGCACCACTCCCAAAAGGCATTTTGGGTGCAACCGCTGTCTGGAAAGTAAGGCCATTTAGCTTACCCTATAGTTGTGCTGTGCCAGCGGGCCTCAGGGCAAAGAGCGGTCCTGAAGCAGAGATGGCTCATTTCATTTACCACCACACTCAAGGTAGTGTGAGTGGCCCTGATCCACCCTCGGAGAAGCCCAGCACCTAATGACTTGAGCCTTGTGAGAGGGTCACTTTTGATCCGTGTGATGTATCTCCTATTGGCTCCCATGAGGTACAAGTGAGGCTTAGCTGCCGTTATCCCTTGGCTTTGGCATGCGGTAGTTTAACAATATCAGTCTTATTAGAGACGCAGGCAGTCGAAGATAAGGGTAAGCAGATGGCGATCACCAAATTCAGCTTGCAGGAAATGGTGATGTCTTTACTGACACTTGTTGAACTTCATCCAGGAATCTTGGGGTCCCACATCAACTCTGTCACACATCTTCTGATGAAAATCTGGTTTTTAATCTTTTAATACGCAAGTCTTGAGTGCTTTTTCTGTATTTTTAGTGAGTGCATGAGTTTAAGGAGGACCTTTGTCCAAACAGGAACTGAGAAAGTCCTCCAGGACGTGACTGGTCCTCAGTATTTCAAAACTAGCAACAGTGCCATTATTTTAAATAAAAGCAGGATATTTCATTGCTCCAATGTGATTTTAAAACTTTATGCATGACAAAAAATCAGAAGAAAAAAGGTATTAATCTATTCATCACAAACTGTCTTATCCTGATGTATTACAAAATACAAAAAGCACTGGGAAAAACTTTTCATTTTAGTATAACCTCTTGCCAAGTACTGGAATCCTTACTCAGGCAAACACAGTGAAACTCATGAGAGGCTTCTTTAAGTTAGGCCTGCGAAGATTCATCTAAAATTTCCTAAGTAAGTGCGCAGATAGCGCACTAAGTGGGACCAAACGCCGAGCAGTTGCTGGTCACATTGCCTTGTGTTCTCTCCCATTGGATTGCAGGATCTCTGTTCCCTGCTTTTTTTTGATCCCACGCGAGAGGGAAGGGCTTCAGGTTAACCCCATCAACCTGCTTTCCCCCTTTGACCCTCCCCTGTGTTCCCCTCAGACCTGCAAGGGTAAGGAGATATCCTAATCTCCTGTAGCTAGTCTTCAGGGGAATTATACTGCAACCATGTTGGATGGAAGGCTGATGGAGAGCTTAAAGGACTTCTTCTTGGAGACAATCCCTGTGGCATAGCCCCTGGAGTGAAAGCCTGTCCCTTGGTGGAAAAAAAAAAAACCAAGCCCACAGAAAAAACCCTAAGAAGTTGTGTGAGGGTATTTTCTCACAAAGATTTCCTTCTCCCGAGCCCCTTCCTGTGGGTTTAAACTACAATGGGGATAGTTCAGACCACTGTAAATGTTGATACAATTGAAGGAAAACAAGAATCGAGTTTGCCCTTTCCTGTCAAGGAGTCATTTCTTCACTCTGAAAGTGATGACCTAGCCTTGATCCAAAGAAGTCCTGAATGCTCAGCAATTCATGTTAAGGAGCAAAACAAAAAGCAAAATCCCTCTTTTATTCTGCCATGGCGTTTTGGTAACTTTTCAACATGCTATCATCTGGTGACAACAAAGACTTCATATCTCCTTTCAAAAGCCTTCCTTTTGACCTTGTACTAATTAGAGTACATGTAAAAACAATTGCAAATTAAAATGCATGAAGCATGATCACAAAGAAAAGCAATGTTACCCTGAAGATGCAACTTACTGTTAGCTTTTGTTCTATCATCTGGTATGAAGATTGGATTCAGCCTATCTCAGATGCTTTAAATTCACAAACTCAAATTCACAGTACAGGCCAACATTTAAACATGGCAAAAAGGCAGCTTTTTTTGTCCTCAACAGGTGAACAGCTTATGCCCAGAAGCACAATTGGTGAGCCTCATCTTCTTCTATCCTCATTGGCATAACTGCAGACGCTATTCTTATTCTCATAAGCATCTGACCCTCCTTTCAGTCTTACAAAGCCACTTGCTTCTATAATATCCCGCAGCAGCTTGTACACTGGTACATTTTCTATTAATCAGAGGTTTGTCAGGTAAAAGTAAACAATTCCATGTAATCATTAGAAAGCAAACTGCTGTCCAGCTCTCTACACTATCGTGTCCCCAGAAGTCACAACACAGCTATAAGAAAACAGTATACAGATTTTTATTTTAAAAAAAAAAAGAGAGAGGGAAAAAACCACTCACTGGAGACACTTTTTACTCTAGGCAAGCCATCTGTTTTAGCAGCTAAATGTAAAAAAAATGTATTAGGACAAATAATCAGACCATCAGCAATAGCAAACTGAATACAGGCTTCAAAAGTTTGAAAAAGGAGCACTCATTTTCACAGACTCTATTGGGCAAACCTATGCTTGGTTCACGTCTGTGCACGGTGTTTGGGCTGATTCAGCATTGTGGGTGCAGAGTAACTGTTTCACCCCACAGATCTGTTCCACCCTGCAGAGCTGGGTGGTTGGGCATGTGAAACTCTCCCAAACCAGATGCAGCCTTTCTACTGCCTGCCAAACAATGTGTCCCGTTCATTGTTTCATGGAGAGACCAGGCAGTATTTTGGAGCTTTGCAAAGGATGAAAACAGAAAGACCTGATCAGCAGTTAGCCCCTGCTGAAAAGCAGGGATTGTAGAAGAAAGGGACTGGGGAAAGAAAGACTTTTTTCCTCTCCTGGCGGAAAGCTTACTTAACTTGGCTGGTTGATACTGAGGCTGGGAGAAGATTGCTTATGGTCCTTGGTACCTTCTCCGGTGTTAGTCAATGATGAGACGATGCCTCCCAATGGGGATGCAAGAGACAAACCAACTTCCCCAGCACCACCTCCTGCACCTGACAGCTGAACAGGATGCAAATGGAGACTGTCAGTGTGTCAAATGAAGCCGAGCACATCCCACAGGACTTTTCTAACCACCATGGATGGACACCCGGACTGTATGCGCAGCCCAGCTCCATGATGGATTGTATATTTGTTTATACCAAAATTTGTTCAGTATTTTGACTTAAGGGAAAAACAAACTTAAAGGATAAAAACTTTCAGGCTTTGGTCTCCCCTTCAGATGGTCCTAATTTAGATACTCTTAGCAGATCATGCTACCAGTACAGAGGGGGAGGGAGAAACTGTACTACAAATAAGGTGAACAGCACCCAAACAGTGGCATTCAGTAGCTAGACAGCCCTGGTGCAAAGAGATCAAAGTTTTAAAATAAAAGGTTTGCAAGGAAGAAGGATAGATACCAAGAAGAAACAGAGTACCCAGGCTATCTGTTCTCTCCATACCTCTCATTTTTTTTATATTTTGCTTCTCTGACATAATGCTGCCCTGGACTCTTCTTTCTCTGGAAAATGACCAGCAAGGAAACTCCTCTCCTTTTGCTCAGAATTTGAACTTTCCAGTCTTCATTCTTCACATCCAAAAGATATGGCCACAGATATTTAAATGCATTTCTGTGGTTTTTTTACTAGATATAAACACACTTTTTCATATTATGTCTATATTTGATCAGGAAGGGAATCCTACAACTTCTTATTCAATATGGGATCCTGCTCAGTGCTGCAACACGTGTATCCAAGTCAGCTGTCCCAAATGCACTCCCATCAGTGAAAATAATTCCATAATTTTGTCTCACTAACGACAGAAGTTGTTTGCTAACCAGTAGACAATATATCGCTTCTACAAAGCTGTTCCCTCAAGCTTCACCTTCTTCCCTTTTGTTTTACAGTTTTGATTCACAGATTCCTCATTCCAGTTTTCTTTCATTCAGCATTCTTCCATTACTCATGCTGAAACTGTAAAATGGACACAGTTACAGCACTAGACTTTATGACCTTTTGTGTGTATATGAATGCAATGTGAGTATAAATTGATAACTGAATATACAGAGAGACTGAGTTAAACATGGCACCTACATTGGATTGCTTCTCCTCCATGTAGTAGATTGCTGTTTTCATTTAGCTTTGCCAGGTTTGGACTGCAAAGGTTAAAGCTTACTTGGAGAACTTTAAATTACATCTTTCTGAACTCTGAGGCACTAGACATTGCAATTTAATTATCTTCAACAGAGGTTTTTGTTTGTTTGTTTTTGTCATATAACAAGCCTTTTCTGTGAAAGGTAGCTCAACACTTATAATAACATCTGGAAGCTCAGAGGTAAAATTTAAATGCTGTTGGGCCCAACTGCTGTATAAACATACAACAAATGTCCTTGTCCACCACCTACAAGATGAGGCTAATACAAACAGATGGATATGACAAAAAAAGAAGCAAATTGAATAGGATATTCCCAATTCTTAGGAGTCAGTGCTCAAAACCCTTCATTCATTTGGCCGTATTTCAGCTGATAGCAGATGCTCAGGGGAAGAATGTAAGAACAGTGCAATTATGGAATGACCTTTCCATTGCTTTACCTCCCAGCTTCCACTAGTAACTTGTTTAGGGGCTCCTTAAGCCAGAATTTATATCTACATTGTTGTGTTTAGCCATGCTGTATGAACTGTTTTTTTCATGAAGTTGTATAATCACTTTCTAAAAGTAATTTTGGGCTCCAGAGCATCCTGTAGCAATGAGTTCCACATTTTAATTATTTGCTGAAAACGTATTTCCTTCTGTTTGCTTTAAACCACTTGCCTCAGTTTCGTTAGTTGCCAATAAATTCTTACACTTAAGTGTTCTCTGTTTACTTTCTCTGAACCCAGTCACTTAGTATCATGAGATTCTTCTACAACTCCTTGCTGTCTGCTTTAGTTTTGGCTAGCCTGAGTAATTCTGTGTCATTTACTAACTTCATCACCTCACTCTTCAGTCCCTTCCCAGTTCATTTAATGAACTACATGAGTCAGTATAGCTCCCTTGGGCCTTGCTGGTAACCTCTTTCAATTGCAAAAGCCAACCATTTCTTCTTACCCTTTATTTTCTAAAAAATTAATAATCTATGTGACCACTCCTATGACAGCTTAGTTCCTTTAAGCATCTCTGTTGAGAGATGTCAAATGCTTGCTGGTAAAATCACTATATCAATCGAATCAATGTTACTTACAGGTTTAGTGACTGGATCAAAGAACTGTAATAGATTTATAAGGTAATACTTTTCCTCTAAAAGGTTTTATTCTCCTCTTCAAGCCTTTCCTCGATACATCATATTTATCCACACATGCACTAACCCTGTTCTTTTTAATTTTTCCATTGTATCTGTCACCTTACATTTCTTTCATGCTCGGCCTGAGTTAAGCAATATATCATGCACCACAGTTTGTTCATTGCCTTCACAGGGAGCTCCTCTGGAGCACTTAGGTAAATAACACATGGTCCTGATTAACAGTTATTGCATCATTTACATTTTCTTCTAGGCACAAAAGTCCTTGTATCAACACTTCAGTTTGAGATAAATCTTCAGACTCTTTCACTGTAAAGAATGGTCCTGATATGAGAAACTCCATAAACTTCTCTGCACTGAACAGTGAAGCCTTGGCGTCAATTTTCAGTTTTCTGCTCCAGTCTAATCTTTCCTGAGTATGCCTTTTACACATAGATCATTTTGCAGGCTCACCAATTCTCTGGCAGGTTTCCTGCTTTTGATGTTTGAGTAAGTTTCTATTATTAGTTTTAATACCTTTGGTAAATTGCATGCTTTGTATTGGGCTTCCTTATTATGGCTTTATGTTTATCTTGCCAATGTTTATGCTTTCTTCCATTTTTCTTTTAAACATAACCCCCAGTTTTGAAGAATACAATTTTACTCCTGATAGCTTGCTTTGTTTTTTAGCTGCATTGCTCTCTTTGTCTTTTGACTGAAAGTTTTTAACTGGTAGAAAACATTTAGTCTTCTAACACAGTGCCCTAAACTGTCTTCTTGCTCTCGTTCTGCCAAGTGTTTTACCCTGTTAGTTGCTCCACCTGATTAGCTTTGTCTTTTACTGACTTTTCTGAGATTCACTGCTAATGGTCTGCATTTTTGGAGGGTGGAGAGGAGGGGTATTTTTTTGGCTAACTTTCTCTGTCTGAAAAGAATACGGATTTTCATCATGTTATGATCCCTGACCCAGAATGTTTCTGAATTAACATGTTGTGAACCAGCTCCTGCTTACTGCTCAGGACTAAACCAAGAGCTGCTTCTCTTCTTTGGATCTTTCATTACTTTTTCAAAGTGCTACCATTGTCATTATTTACAATTTAGATCAGCCTTCCCTCATGGGATGTTTACTTTGTCTGCAGTAGGGTGACTGAAATTTCCAGTTGCTATTGCATTTTCACCCTGGCAGCTTCTCAAACCTCCAACAACTGGTTGACTGCAATTTCTAGGATCCTGAACCTGTCTTTTCCTACAACTTACACCCTCTCCAAGTACTACAGAGCATGAGCTGTCTACCCTTGTCTAGTGTATTTTCATGCTCGTTACATTCAGCGTAGCTTTAGGAAAAGAAGCTCTACAACTGTGTCTCCAAACACAGGAGCAAGCTTATTGCATGGGTTCTGGTACCCTGCCTTTAACAACATGCAGTGCAGGCTCACAGAAAAATGAGAAGCCCTGTGCAGTACTTCAGAGGAAAAAGTTGTTCCTAAAGCTCTCATATACTGCCACATGATCAGAGCCAAATTATTGTAGATTTCCACATGAATACTGGAACTACTGAATTTTTTCAATGTCTTTGTGCCAGAACAGTTTTTGTGAATGTATCCAAGAAACATTCCAAAGCAGATTATAGCAATCTTAAAGAAGGTCAGCTTTGAATATAAAACTCTTCGCAATGGACCTTTAAACTTAAAAAACTTCAACAGCCAAACCTACAAGTCTTAAATTATTGTTTTGCTGTTGCATCTGAATTTTGAAGCTGTAGTAAGACTTCATGTTAGATTTATAAAGAGAGGGCCCATCCTTTGAAAGATTATCAGTAGTAGATATCTCATACCTTGAGTAACTTCTTTGTGTGAACAATGAATGGCATTGACTCCCATACTTCTTGCCACTTTACAGCTGTCTGTCTCAGTGTCATACTTAGAGATGAAAGGAGTAAATTTAAAATAGGAAAAAATACAAGCTTAGGAAAGTGGAGAGAAAAATATTTAAGGACACTATTTCTGAAAGGTAACAGAAAGTAAGTTTCCTCACATACGTGGATCTAAACTACTACAGACCTTAATGGGGAACATCAAACAAAAGTATTTTATTAACTGTTAAACAGAAAGCAAAAGTACCATCTTAAGGAATTGTTTTTACCATCTAGTATCAGCTGTAATGTTATATTCTCCCCTCTCCACTCTCTGCATATAGTAAGCCGTATCTAGCTCTTTACTTTTTCATCTTGTTTAAGGTGACACATGAAGGCATGGGATCACACTTTCTTACAGGAATTTTTAGGTAACTCAGAGAAGGAACAGGACTTCTGAAGTGTGGGCCCAAGGAAGAGTTAACGAAATGTATTTGCAGTATTGCCAGTAACAGAGGATAACAGAGAGCAATCCAGCCCAGCAGAAATGTCACAGACCAGATGGACTGCTAGTGTCACTCCGGTCAGGAGAGAAAAAGTTGCCTTCCTAGAACCAGGGGCAAGTGGGCAGACATTTGGGCAGGTGGCAAGCTCTTGGTGAGTAGACTCTGAGAAGCTGCCTCATCTGCATAGTTGGTTTTTTTTTTTAAACACACTTATTTACAAACATTTTTTAATGTATCATCCACTCTAAATGTTTTAAGTACTTTGATTTGCACTTTATCTTGGCCTGGATTAAAAGCAATTTCAAGAGAGATGAATAACAAAGAATTTCTTAAGCAGGGCGTGCTAGACCACAGCTGTACCTATTTGTCAGAAGGGCACTGGTCTGAGAAGCACAAATGGGTCCAGAGACAGACCCAGTCCTCCGATGAGGGGAGAGATGGCATTGCTTTTTTGTTTTGGATTAGATCTTTTAGCTTGCACGACTCAATTTTACCCCTCTGTAATATTAGCAAAATGTAGGTTGCCTTCAAAAACCTGCACTTGGCTTACACTGCCCTGTGCCACAGAAGGCTGCCTGGCGCGCTCTGGCCCAAGGCTGAGACCCAGCTACAGCATCTGCTGTGGGAGGGGGGTCTCTACCGCGTTTTCAGGAAGGATGTACTTGGGCTGGTAGCAGTCTGGCTATGACAGGCTGACAGTCACTGTAGGATGCAAAATGCACTTGAGAAACATGGTAAATTAAACACATGTTGTGCTCTCTCCTGCTGTTAGGCATCTGGCTCTGTACTGCTTTGTGTGTAGTCACTGCTAGCTTGATACCAACATCTGAGACAGATTGTTTAAATCTAGTTCAAGTATTTGTGCATAACAGAGCAATGTAGAAGTATCCAGGAACTCTCACTACATTGAACAGACAAGCTTTTTTATATTTTTAGTGGAAAGAAAAGAAAAAACCCTGCAGTCTAAAAAATATTTATATAGGACATTGCAATTATTGTTCAGAATTAATGAGTTTTATCCCCTCCTTTTGGCTTAAAGAACACAAAATCCCAATGAAAGGAAACAGATGTAGTTGTTTTAAGCATTTCCAAAGGAAACTGCAGTAAAGTCTGAAACATCACTGTATAAAAGCCTTGTGTGTCATGGAGATGTTCTGATATTGTTTTCATTTGCCAGCTGTGTGTAAAGAGGGAGTTATGTCTGTGGCCAATAGGTCTTCCCACATCAGAGCAGTAACAACAACAAAGCAACGGAAATATTAGGAAAATGCTAACTTTACCTTCAAATACACTTGATTTTCCTAAACAAGAAATACGAATTAGGAATCAGTTCAAAGAAAAATGGTCAGAATTTATAACACTCTGCTGAAAGAGACAATAATAGGAAGAAAGAGCATTAATAAAATGAACCAGTCTAAAAGGAGTGTGGCCAGCAAATAAGATAGCAGAACGTTACCTCCTGGATCTCCTCCTTAGCTAGGGCTTCTCAGTCTCCATCCTTCAAGAAAAATACCAGCACTTTCAGTTGGTCTGAAGAGATGTGGCATAATAAACTAGCAAGGAATTTCTGGGACTGCCATTTGGGTGATTCCTGCCTCTGCCTTTACCATTGGTGTTAAGTGTTATTATCTGCGTTATGGTAACACCTAGAAATCGCAGCTCCAGTGTAGCAGGCATTTCTACAGCAGACCCATAAAACTATACTCTTTGCCTGGAAACACCTGCAGCCTGGTGATACGAGCTTCCTCTGCTTTGGTTTTCCCATCAGTTAAATGGAGAACTTCTGTTTGACCAGGATGTCTGTATGACTCGACTGTGGGTTTCCGATTGATGTTCTACTGCCCGCTAGGCTGGAAAAACAACTGTTTGAACACTGCAATCCACAGATCATAGGTCCCAGTTTTGCATTCAACACTACACATTGTGGTGATACTCAGACCTTACTACATATGGAGTCCAAGCTATTGAACACGTTGGAAAAAAACCCAAAACAGAACATCCAAGGGATCAAACTTCTTAAAATTCTTTTGAATCACATCATTGCATGATAGGATGACACTTCAGATTACTGACATTTTCAAACCGGAATGCAGTGGAAGTGACAAAATATCTTCTGTGAGATAAAAAAATATCATGCACAACTAATATAAGACAATGTCTAAGATCTGGAGTGGGACAGATGATAGTTCCTTGTGAAGATCCTGTCTTCAGTTTGTATTTTCTTAATGTATTTCTCCGAGACTGTCTTTCCCCGGTCAGTTGAGATGCTGAGACTGATAGCCACTTCAGTAACTTAATTTCTCTCTTTCTTTAATGTAGTCACCTTTTGCATTTCAAAGGATTATCCTTCAATCTCCAAGAACTATGGTGTTGCCCTGACAGCTTGCAATTAAACCATGAGACCTTAAAAAAAACAACCTCAGCTCTCAAAAATCTAAAGAAAATTTAAAAAAACCACCCTAATACACTAAAAAGAGTGTATGGGAATAAACTTCTGGCGACTCAACAGAAATAAAATATCAGAGAACAATAACCCTTTCAGGAGACAGATATTTCAGTAAGTACATATCCTGTTCAACAATACCATCTACAGTGTTAATAAAACACAAGAAGGCTGTCAAAGCTTACTTGCTGGACAAAAGCTCTAGAAAAGAGGACTTTTGTTTTTCTACCAAGGGAGGATACAGTCCGCAGGTACAGAGTGGGGTGGGCTGCCGTGTGAGCACATTACCTTCCCGATGGCCGCTAGTACCTAACGCAGCCACCGCAGAGGAGGGGAGGGAGAAGGAAGCTCTCCTAAATTCTTCACTCCCAGCTCAGTACATCAGCTCTTTTGCTGGGAAGTGACAGAGAACGGACAAAAATCACTATCTTTGAGCAGTCTATGTACAAGCACCATCCACCAAAGAGGATCAGTCATGAAGGTATGGATACTCTTGATATTTTCATGTGGTTTCATCAACCGTACCTGTCTGTGAGAGTCAAGACGCTGAAGGAAGGAAAACAGACTGGCAGTCATGGCAAAGCAAAGTCCACCTGTCCGTGGGATACAGCAGCCCAGGGCATGGGAGCAAGACTAACTGACTATTGGACACCCATAAGGTAAATTTTGTAAACGTGAGGATGCTTCTTATATGTAATAAGAAATCTTTAGCACAAACATCTGACTACATAAATCCAGGTCAGATCAGCCTGAGTAAAACAGGAATGAACATAAAGGTTATGTTCACACTGCAGTGGTACATGCAGTCATTTTGTCAGACAGGTTCCTCTTGAGCTCATGGCTCCAAAACTGATACGATCTCTGATATGCTGGTGATATCCTGGCTACATTCTGCATTTGAACAGGATACTAGGATTTACGTGCACTTTATGCTTTAGGAACTAAAGCTCAGAAAGATCTATTGCACATACTTCACTGCTGTCAATTCAGTGGATTATGCATTTGAATATACAACAAAATACTTCTTTCCCCCAAACTGTACTAAAAATGTAGCTCATTTTATGAATGAATACCTTGTTATGTATTTGCACTGAGAGTCTGGAGGACAAAAATTAGTACTTTTGCCTGGAACTTCATCTCAACAGCAAGACAGACAGCAAAAAAAAAAAGGGGGAGTAGAAGCCAAGCATCCCTGTTCTGCACAGAGTCAAGAAGCCATGGGTCATTTTATCAACAAGAACCCTCTCTCTGCAGAATCCTACAAGAGCCACGGGGGTAGAATCTACACTACAGCGGTGGATTTGCAGTGGCTTGTGCTGTATCTGCACAATGTTTCCTATCCTGCAGCTATTCCGTTGTGCTGGCAGAAATTCAGCCATGATCAAGGCCTCTGGTCCCACCTCCAGGGATGTACAGCTGAGAACAAGACACCTTCGACTTAAGCTGCAGGAAGGAGAGGCTTGGACTGATGAGCCTGTCCAGGAAGGTGCTGCACAGCCCTGTTTTGACAGTGTGTGTGTGTGTTTGGAGGGAGTGTGCATGCCAGAACACAGCTAGAGAACAAAGGTACAGGGTAAGAGTCATCCTACTTTCAGGGTCAAACTCTTTCAAAATCCTAAAATAATCAGGGGTCATCTTGTACTCATGATCTTATTCTGCAACAAACGCAGTATTTATCCACCTCTTTCCATTTCCAGCCTTCATGGCTCTCATTTCCGATTCTAGACAGAACTGCAATGCATCTTGTTTTTATTATCTCCAACTCAGTACATGGCATCTTAACATCATTTTTTTTTCTTCTCTTTTACCTATACCTTGCACTTCTGCATTTTGGATCTATACCTGCCTGTTTTCAACAGCATTACCACACAGCTCTAAAGAACAGACCCGGGCAAATCAAGGGGAATGGGCTTTCTGCAGCATAATGATAACAGCACTCTGTTGCAGTGCTTTTTAATCAGCTTAACAAGCCTTCAAGATTTACCTTTTTTACATTCAAACTTCATCTCCTGTCATGTTTACTTAGATAAAAAAATATGAAGGCTGATCTCATTTCCACCAACTGAATTCCAAGTTGTTATTTACAACAAATAACTCTGACCTTATCCTTCCAGATGCATGTTACAGGCCAGGGAAGAATATATATGGCAGACTGTCATACTCTGATCCTATGTCTCATTTCCCTTTAGGCTTACCAGGCAGACTTCCTTTTCAAAGGCGGCTGCTGAAAGCATTTTTTAACAGATAGAAAGCAATTTTCTTTGCCTGTGACCTCTGCAAGAATTTAAGATCTTAGTAGTACAGCTCTGTGAAAACTGTCTTGTTGTTTGCATTTTATTCTTCACTAATCAGCATTTGCCTGTCAAATACAGCACTGTAAGGGCAGTCAGCTGGCATCCAAAGTAGTGCTGACTGAAGAGTCTGGCAAAGCCGCAGCAGTACAGGAGAGAGCACTGGCACCCAGGCAGAGATTTGGGCTTTCTGTGTTGATAGACTAGAAGTGACAAGGACCAAGAAGAGAGAACTGCTGTGAGGCAGGAGAGACGCGTGCTTGCCCTTAGATGCCATTCTTCACATAGGAGATATGTTTATAAGACTGTTTCCTTTTCATTTTTATCATCTTATTTTATTGTTCTTCTGAAAGATGACAGAGCTGTTGATGTCCTCACAAACTTAAAGCCAAATATCCATATCTCCCAAAAGTCTCCGATCTTTAACAGATTAGCACTGGGCAGATGCCTGTAAGGAAAATAGTCCAGTGTGTGATGTATGTACTTGCCTCTAGTTCCTCACAAAGGGGCAAAACAGCCGCACACATACATACAGTGCATACAAGGAACGCAAGAGTATGGTGTCTGCTTCTAATGTGTAAAGGAGGGATATTTGTGTAAGAAACCCGAATGGGCTGCAATCCTAATATGAAACCTTAATATGACTTAATTCTACTTAGAGTGGTTGAATTTCAAAGTTGAGCAATAGGTGAGCAAAAGGCAAGCACATCATTTAAACCAAGTTCTTAAAATATACATGTCCTGAAGGCTTGTACAAGAAGGTTTAAGGAGTATATAAACCCCATTTTGGCATAAAAGCCATTTCAAATCTGGAGAGACCAGAATACGTACAGCCCTTTGATTCAATCTGTTCACAGCTACAAGGGATAAACTGTATATGAGTGCTACCTTTGAAGATTGAAAGGCTGCTAAGAGTGAACTTTTTTCGGTATCTGTGCTAAGTATCTCCCTATCAGTATCTTTCCTGAGAAACAACTCTATCGCGTGTTTCAGCTAGAATTTGGCTTTGAGCATGTATGCTGATTCCACCAAGTACTGATTCACGACAATACGTTCAAGCATTGCCAAGGATAAGCATGCCACACCTATCCCACTCTCGGGACTCTGCAACAGGAAACTAGTAAGTCCATAAAATCCCAGCTGTCACATATAGAGGAGAAAGGGAGATGCTGTTCAATGTCTCGTCCAGAAAAAGCAGCAGAGGAATCAAACAAAGCTACTAAAATCCAGGTTCAAAATAAAGAAGCCAGTTCTTATTACACCAGGTAGATGAGCTATGGAACACCTCTTCAGAAGATATTGTAGAGGCTGAAACCTTAAATGGGTGGAAGGGAAGACTGGACGAGCTCATGAAGAGAAACCCACCAAGGCTTACGAAATATACAAAAACTAAATCCTGCTTAGGAAGTCTCCAATCCAAAAATGTTTGGAAGACAGGAGAGTACAAGGGGAAGGATCATATATGGTTGCCCTACTACATAATTTTCTAGCCATTTTGGGTACTTGCTGAAGCGCAGAAGACTGGAAGAAACGGTTCTATTGTCTAACTAGGTGTGACCTTTCTTAGCTTCTGATAATCCCCCCCACCCTCAGATTTGTCTAGCATGACTGACTTCAAAGCAATCTTTTATTTTGTAACGTAAGAAAAACTAGTAAGTGTTTCAGTCACAACGTAACATTGAAGAGTCATTGAAAAAGGTGAAGACCTCCAAGAGAAATTATAATGCAAAAGCTATGAGATTTTTTTCCTGCTTGCTTTATTATAAAGGATATAAAAGGTTTTTTCAGCTAAAGATAAAAAAGGCTCACTGACTGCCTCTAAAATGCAACTGATTTAACGAGCTGCAGTGTCAATTGCTCCAACGGAGCACACAGGAAAACGAGAGAATGACTCTTTTGCTGCTGTTACATGTAAGAAATAGGCATTTGTAACAATGGCAGCTGAAAAATTTTCAGATGGACATGTGATTTCCAAGCTATCTGTGAAGGCAGGGGAGCACAGTGGGCTAATGGAAGGCTGCAGAACCTGCATACATGTGGCTGTTTGGTCTGCTAGAGGCAGAAACACCTTTCGTATCTCTTGGACATTATCTGCTGGGCCTGTATATCATCTGATCAAGCCTCTACTCGAATAGCCTTTCTTCTATTTTTCTCCTTAAGAATGTTCCTTCTCAAGAATATTACTGGCGTCTGTAACGGCTTCTGCTGCTTGCCCAGACTTTCCCCTGCTAAACCTGCATTACTTTTCCCACTAGCTGAAGAATGATTCTTCCCTGATTCCCATCCCCAAAGGATAGCTGAAGTGAGCAGCATCCAGTAGTGACAGAAAATTCATGATGCAGGGTGAGTATCCTTTAAAAATTTCCACTAAACCTTGAGTTAAAGAGATTTCCTGTCCGTGTTACATCACAAATGTGTTACTTCCCTTCGTCTTCCTCTCTGGAGGAAGACAGCAAGCATCAAATGATGGAATGGAAGAAGGCAATCCTTACTACAGTGTTTTCCCTGTTTGTCTCTGGTTTTTTAGAAGGTGAGATTCATATGCTGAGGAGAGATTAGAATGCCAAGATATTTGTGGTTCATCAAAATGGAAGCAGCGATTAGGAGATCTGCTATGTAAATGCATCTGCGGGCCAGATTTGCTTTGCAAACCCACAGCTGTACTGCAGTAACATACTCATTTTCTTTCTGTCTTTCTGGACAGTCACATGAAGTAAATATAAGGTCTCTTCTGGTATGTATGTACAACTATCAATCCAAACTACTTCAACAGAATTTACAATAAACATCTGAGAGGGAAAACCTGGTCTTGAGCCAACATGTTTCCTAGTAATCCTAATGACAGACCAGATGATGATTTGAATTAAGCTTTAACCCAGAGCCTTGATCCAAACTTCGATGAAGTAGGAGGATATTTTCATCCAAATTTAGGTCAGAAGTTTGCAGGTTGCGACCTGTTTCTGTAATGAGCCAAATCCACACATTCAACGAGCCACAACCTTTTCAGAAATTCCAATTTCAAAGCTTGGGTCAGTCTCAGCCACTAATTGCAGGTCCATCACTCCCTGGCTGCTCTGTTCGTACATGTGTAAGTGTGGCTTGAATTATTTTTGCAACACTGCTTGCTGTAAAGAAATGATAACCCACTTGTCAAGAACAGCATTTCTGTAACATAAGAAATTAATCTGATGCTGATTAGCTGCACTTTGTAGCACTGATCCAAAGAAGAACTGCTACATGTCCCTCTAGTAATATATTCTGTACTCTTTTGTCATTAACTTTTGAAGGGAGAAGAAAAAGAAAAGACTTGAGATTTCTAGTAGCAATTAACAATGTCTACTAAATCAAAATAATTTTTTCAGAAGGAAAAATAGATCATAAAATAATTATCTGGGCTAAAACCAGCATTCCAGAAATTCTTTGTAACATACTTTCCTTCCCAAAGGGTTTGTAAATGAATACATCACTTGCTATGTCAGTGTAGGTTTATACTTCTTGGCAAAAGAAAAGTCCTGGAAAAAAAACCAAGCAGCTCCCCAATTATAATAAAATCTAACTTTAACCACCAGCCTGCTGGAGGTGGTATTAACATGACAGATTTAAACATCAAAGTCAACTAGCATTATAATGGAAACGTGATGGGGCTGACAGCTGGTATTGCTGACTCATGTGCAATCTTAGTGTACAGCTGAACTGAGATAATTAAGTCCTAAAGGCTTGTACAGCTCTTCATCCTACTGGAGTAACTTTACCTTTGATTTCTGATTTGGTAATGAACATTTCCCTTTCGTGGATTCTTCCAAAGTAGTTTGATCTGGAGGTTTCTGTCAATAGGACATCTTCATTATTCCCAACATCTCGGATTTACGTAATCTGATTTATTAACAGCTACGTTATTCTCCAGAGGCCCTCCGCTGAACAACAAACAGGGTGACGCACCTGGGAGGGTAGCGGAGCTCCAACTTGCTTCAGGAACTGCCTAACATAAAAACACTCCTACCATGGGATCTTCAGCTAGATGCTCAAATTTAGGCAGGAAAAATCCAACTCAGTGCCTTTCTGTTGTTCCTTTTCATGGCAAGAAGTCTTGGAACAAAGCTCCTTACGTAGAGAGTCATGGATGAGGGGGGGGCCGTGACACCTCCTGCGTAAAGCCCGGAGCAGCGCCCTGGCCCCACAAAGTGGCATTCCTTCACAGGTGGGTATCCTCAGACAGCCTTCCCTTTCCTTGTTATTACTGTCACTGCTAATCATTACCTGTACTGTTCACAACAGCGTTGGAGAAATCCTTTTCCTCGCAGGGGTTGCAACATTATTGTCACAGGACGATTCGATTTGCCCGCCATGTGTTTTCACAGAATCGCGCTGTGAACGGGGCGGTGGGCAAGGGAAGGCAAGCGAAGAGGAGATACCCACCTTCTCTCCTAGCGCTGCCTGATGCGAGGGACACGTTGGCTTCGGCCGCGCGCGATACAG
>NW_009621691.1:0-35173 GCF_000690535.1 Cariama cristata
CATTCTCCCAGTCCCTACCTTTGCCTTCTACGACTCGGGTGGTGTGGCTGGAGCAGTTGCTGGTGAGGACTGAGGCAAAAAAGTTGTTGAGTACCTCGGCCTTCTACATGTCCTGGATAACTAGGTCTTCCATTTCCTTCCAGAGAGGGCCCACGTTTTCCCTAGTCTTCCTTTTATCACCAATGTACCTATAGGAGCTTTTCTTGTTGCCCTTGATGTCCCTGGCCAGATTTAATTCTATCAGGGCTTTAGCTTTCCTAACCAGATCTCTGGCTGCTTGGAGAATTTCTCTGTGGTCCTCCCAGGCCACCTGCCCTTGCTTTCACTCTCTGTAGGCTTCCTTTTTGTGTTTGACTTTGTCCAGGAGCTCCTCGTTCATCCATTCAGGCCTCTTGGTGTTTTTGCCCGACTTCTTTTTTGTTGGGATGCATTGCCCCTGAGCTTGGCACGATGATCCTTGAATATTAACCAGCTTTCTTGGGCCCCTCTTCCTTTGAGGGCTTTATCCCATGGTAGTCTACCAAGCAGCTCCCTGAAGAGGCCATAGTTTACTCTCCTGAAGCCCAGGGCAGTGATCTTGCTGTGCACCTTCCTTGCTGCCGTAAGGATCTTGAACTCCACCATTTCATGGTTACTGCAGCCAAGGCTGACTTTTAGCTTCACATTCCCCACCAGCCCCTCCTTGTTGGTGAGAACAAGGTCCAGCATAGCACCTCTCCTCCTTGACTCCTCTGTCACTTGGAGACCTGATATGTCTGCTTCAGATGGGATGGTTGAGCAATTTCATGGATATTTGATCTGCCCTCTCTTCCCCCTCCATTCCCTGGTAGTTAATCCACGCAAAGAACAACTTACCTTCATCAGCTATGCTTGTCATCAAGAGATCTTGGTCCAGGCTGCTGGTTTAAAAGACCTGGATTAAAATCTATTGAATTCCAATGTCATGCTGAAATATGGAATTATTTGGTGAAATATGGCTTATTTGCAGGGAGTTTTTATTTTTTAAGCTTCCTTTTCCTTTCTCTTCTTTTATTTTAAGAGATATTTTACCCCCACAGCTGAAATGAAATATACCATCTTATTTCAACCTTTGTATATGTACATGCTGATAATCTATTAATTATTCTCATTATATTTTTATATCTCCTTTGTTCAGAGCATAACCTGGATGCTGAATGAAAAACAGAGCAGTAATAAAAGCAAATATGATTTGTAGTTGAGATGAAAACTAACTAGCCTTTCTGTCTGGATTTGTCACCATTTTCTATATAATTTTATTTAAGAACTTATTATAAGTGCAGGGATGCTGAACTGAAGCTGCAAAGGGAGTTTGATTCTGTCATTTCCTATTTTCTATGTGCTTGCCTTTGTGGTTGTGGTGAACCATGAAGTATTTCATTTAATAATTACATTTAAAAGAAAGTTAATTATAGAAAGCTACACAGTGCCGCACACACATAAATACATTTAATTGTCAAAATTGCTGAACAAAGTATCTCCCAGGAAGAGCTTTACTATTACAGTTTTCACACTTCAACAGCAATTATGTAAATAGCAGACTCTAACCCAAATGTTATTTCTTTTCCAATGATTAGATGAGTTTTATAGCTAATAATTTTATTGATCATTGACACTTTTATTTTTCAATGACACCTGTGATGCCCTACTGCCAATGTGAAAAATTAGACTTCTGAATGGGATACTTGGCAAATGCAGATATCTCTCAGTGGAAATGCAGTTGTTGATGCAGCCTTCTCGTATGTTCTCCGTCCCATCATATTTTTAAAATATGCTCAGCCACATCATATTTTTAAGATATGTTGATCTTTCTGTGTTTGGAAGTGAAGGCAATATTTTACACAATTAGTAATATCTACTATAAGCTGCTAAATAGCATATCCTCATAATGTGACAAGTAAGTATATTGTTAACTAACACGGATAGTGCAATCTCATTGTGGGAGTTAAATGATGAGATGAAATGGCCCATGAATTGGAAATGTGGGTTACAGTTCCTTAGGTATTATAGACTATATCATTAATGAAGTAATTTGTTCTGTGTCCACTCACATTTCATTTGCTGCCATCAACAATTAAGGGATGTCGTAGTAAGGTCACTCCAGATTAACACCTTGTCTTTGCGAAGATCTCATTAAAATAGAGAGAAATTCTAATTTCCAGCCAAGATACTGTTAATTCAATGGGAGAATAAATATTGTGGAAGCAATTTGTGCAAAAGAAATGAATGTTAGAGGCATTGCTCGCTTTTTACTAGAAGAAGTAATTCTTACATGGAAAGACATTCTATTGAAAATAGTAGCAAGGCATGTTACTGTAGGAATTGGCTGGGTACCTTGGCCTGGTTAAGGAAGCATGTCATCTTGTCTGAGCTTTGCACAGATGTGCAGACCCTTAAATAAATTGAACAGAAAATAAGATTTCTCCCTTTGCTAGTTGCCAGTATTACAGCTAAACTACAAAGAAAGTAATTTCTCCAACCATCATGCATTTACTTCCCAGTCATCCTCAGAAACTTGTAACGGTGAAGAGCATTGTAATTCACATTTCATTCTAATATATTGGCTGCCTTGCCTGAATTCTGACTGGCTGATAAAGCTCATGGAAATCCAGAGTCTCATCAAGTCCTGAACAATTTCAGGCCAGCCCTTTGGCAATCTAGGCGCTTAACCAACAAAATACGAAAGACAATATTTGGGGATTCTACTTTTCAAAATGCAGAAGAACACAGTAACTAAAATAATCAAGTTGTCCCTGTATAATACAATTCTTTTTCAACTTGCAAAGCAGAATGAAGGAAAGATTTAAAAGAATATATATGCCAATTTAAATAAGTAAATATGCAGGCATGGATTCATCCCAGCTATGACTTCATTGAAGTTACATTTCGGATAAATTTCATTATAATATCACATTTTTTAAAGGAGGAAAAAAATCAATGATCTTGTCTACAGATTTTACATTACATTGCAGTTACTTGAAAGAAAATGTGATGCACACCAAGTCATTCTTCAGGTTGTACTTTCTGAATAGATGTGGATAATATTACACAGACTAAGGTATTGATCTCCCAGACCCTCCAGAAATGAAGTGTCATGTCTTGCAACTTGTTCTTCTTTACTATTCCATCATGTTTTCATTCACATGGGCTTCTTTTCTTGAGAATGCATTACCTATATAATGAACCTTACTTCATCTCAAGTCTCTGAAAAACACTCATTTTTTCAGCTTGCTTTTTCTGTGTATGTGCTTTGTATCAGAAGTTCAAACAGAAGTTTAGCTGACATGATAATTATGCAGATGTAAATATTTCTGATGTCTTTTTTGTAGATGATTTTGTAAATGCTGTGAGTTTTTGATTTGTTTCTTTTTCTCTCTTTTTTTCTTTCTTTTTTTTCTCCCCTCAGTGTTGCAGAGTATTAAAATCCATGCTAACCTTGTCAGTAATGGCATGAGCACTGGACAGCTGTTTCCTAGTCTGCAAAATGTCTTGTTAGTATTTGACCCCTAACCACACAATTTTCATATATTTGCTTTTTTATTATTGGGCAAATAAGGAGGGATCATAAAGTCATCTCTTTCCTAATAGAAGGAGCAAGAAACTCCCATAATGACTAAAACATAGAAACTTTCAAAATAACCCTGCCTACCAGACTCCTGAAGCCAGGGTTACTCCACAGGTCTTCTATTTCTGTGTCAGGCTGGAAAGCGTCTTAAAAGTCAGGAAGATCGCTGCAGAGGTGAGTGTGGGGCCAGGGTTTTTCATGGGCTCCGTGGGGTTTGCCACAGAGCTGAGAATCCCCAAACTCCAGTGCCAGAGCTCCCTGCTCATGGGGATGGCTCAGGGGAATGGGATGAACTGCAAGACTGCTTTACCTTGTCGTTCCTCTATTAGACCTCTGAGAATAAATGCCTGGTGGTTAACTAAAGGTGCTCTATGTCGTTCTCCGGCACTGAGGTCAAAACACGCATAAACATGCCTGGAAATAAAACGTTCAGCTCCTGCTGTGCAAGCAGGTCTGGTAAAAGTCTCTTATCCATCCTAACACCTGAACTGTGCCCAGGAACTGTTTGGGAGCATGCTGGTTCATCCAGACCACAGCAAGGCCAGGGATGGTTCCAGAGAGCTGACGGCATAGACAGCCAAGATCCACTGCTTGGGGAAAGTGTCCTTCAGCTCTGTATAAGCTGGAAGCATATGCTTAGCCCTGAAGCTTTAGCACTTTGATTCCCATATGAAGTCACACTTAAAAATTTGTGTAGCAAAATGATTTTGGTTATTCTGAAATGATATTTCTATTATTTTGCCCCTGTGCATAATTTAAAAAGTAAAAGTGTATTTTATTCTGAAAGAGGAAGATCTGCCATAGCCACTCTTAATTACTTGTGAGAACATCCCTTTCTCTCTTAGACCTGTAGCTTACGTGTCACCTTGAGCTCTCATTTCCTTAAGGGACATATTATGTCTATGTTTTGTTAAAAGCTTAATGCATGACAAGCAATTTCAGGGGAAGACACTGCTGCTCTGCTACATTTGAGCTGCTCAGAGGTAGTGGTTCCTGTGCATGCCTTACCTTGTGGAACCCTATTGGGAATCAGATGTTATTCTGGTGAGCACACTCTTGTGGGAAAATCAGATACAGTACAATGGATACTTGGTAACATCTTTCCCTGTGGTAATTCTGTTCATGTGTTTGATCCCTGTGAAGTAACTCTCCATATCCATCTGTATTCTCTTGTCCAGAATGTGTTCTCCCTCATATTCTCTTCTTTGGTCTCCCTCTCTTTTGCATAATCAATTTCCTGCTCTTTCCAGACTCTCCGTAGGCTTTCTCAGTACTACGTACAAACTATCCAGTACTGTTAAACTGTCAACTCACGTGTCTGGTTGGCTTGCTATGGTGAAATTCATCACTTTTCTTAAGTACTTTTGAAGGAACTTCCTATAAATATTAGTGGGTTTATGGTTTTTTTAGTATTTTTGTGTGTGTCTTTTTTTTTGCAATAGCAAAATACAAAACCTTCTTTAAAAGTCTCCATGGTGCCCATGAAACACTTGACACCAGTCAAGGATCTTTTTGCACTGGGATCATCTGTCTGTCATGATGGTCATATCTTTTCCTTGTGTCTATTCCTCCAGTTATCTAGAAAGTAGTTATCTAGTCATGTGTATCAAACTAGACTGTAAATATTACTGAATAGACAGCATTTTTGTCCTGTGTTCATACAGCATGTGAAACAATAGAGATATCACTAAGCCATGACTTCTTTTCTTTCCATATACAAATGCAGAACCAGAGTTCTGCAACAGAACAGACAGCAAGCACAACAATCCTTACTTTCAGAGTCCCAGGAGAGGTGCTAATAACCAGCTGTTAAAAAGAAACTTTATTTTAAATACTAAGCAGGTTCTCTACTGCTTATAGAACTCCACAGAACCCAAACCAGCTGCCTGCAAGTTTTCAATATTACCTTATGCAGATTAAATATTCTTCCAGACATTAAGAAGGGGCGCTTGGGAAAGTCTGTGCAGAGGAGCTTTATTGACCTAATTTTCCAGAATTTGGGTGGGAAGGAGTGTCCTCAGCTCACTATACTCTGGAAGCCAAGACCAAAAATGGGTCTTGAAGATGAATCCAGGATGGTTCTTACTATCACTGTAGTTGAGATACATGGAAATATATGTATACAGATGCATACATATGTAGATAATAGGTACGTGTGAACACATGCATGTGCATTGACACACACAAATCTATGGGGCCAGATGCAGTCCACCCAAGGGTGCTGAGGGAGCTGGTAGAAGTACTCACTCAGCCATTTTCCATCATTTATCAGCAGTCCTGGCTAACCAGGGATGTCCCAGTTCAGTGGAGGTCAGCAAATGTGATGCCCATCTACAAGAAGGGCCAGAAGGAGGATCTGGGGGACTGCAGGCCTGTCAGCCTGACCTTGGTGCTGGGGAATGTTATGGAGCAGATCATCCTGAGTGAGATCACAAGGCACGTACAGGACAGCCATGTGATCAGGCCCAGTCAGCGTGGGTTTATGAAAAGCAGGTCCTACTTGACTAACCTGATCTTCTATGACAAGGTGACTTGCTTAGTGGATGAGGGAGAGGCTGTGGATGTTGTCTACCTAGACTTCAGTAAAGCCTTTGACACCGTTTCCCACAACATTCTCCAGGAGAAACGGGCTGCTCATGGCTTGGATGGGTTTATGCTTCGCTGGATATAAAACTGGCTGAGTGGCCGGGCCCAAAGAGTGGTGGTGAATGGAGTTCAATCCAGTTGGTGGCCAGTCACCAGTGGTGTTCCCCAGGGCTCAGTTTTGGGGCCAGTTCTGTTTAATGTCTTTATCAATGACCTGGACGAGGGGATTGAGTGCACCCTCAGTAAGTTTGCAGGCAGCACCAAGTTGGGTGGGAGTGTTGATCTGCTGGAGGGTAGGAAGGCTCTACAGAGGGGTCTGGACAGGCTGGATCATTGGGCCGAGGCCACTTGTGTGAGGTCCACAAGGCTCAGTGCCGGGCCCTGCTCTTGGGTCACAACAGCCCCATGCAACGCTACGGGCTTGGGGACGAGTGGCTGGAAAGCTGCCTGGTGAAAAAATACCTGGGGGTGTTGGTCAACAGCTGGCTGAACATGGGCCGGCAGTGTGCCCAGGTGGCCAAGAAGGCCAACAGGATCCTGGCCTGTATCAGAAATAGTGTGGCCAGCAGGACCAGGGCAGTGATCGTCCCCTTGTACTTGGCACTGGTGAGACCGCACCTTGAGTGCTGTGTCCAGTTTTGGGCCCCTCACTACAAGAAAGACCTTGAGGTGCTGGAGCAAGTCCAGAGAAGGGCAGTGAAGGTGGTGAAGGGTCTGGAGCACAAGTCTTATGAGAAGCAGCTGAGGGAGCTGCGGTTGTTTAGCCTGGAGAAGAGGAGGCTAAGAGGAGACCTGATCGCTCTCTACAACTACCTGAAAGGAGGTTGTAACCAGGTGGGGGTCATCCTCTTCTCCCGGGTAACTAGTGATAGGACAATAGGAAATGGCCTCAAGTTGCATCAGGGGAGGTTTAGATTGGATATTAGGAAAAATTTCTTCACCAAAAGAGTTGTCAAGCATTGGAACAGGCTCCCCAGGGCAGTGGTGGAGTCACCATCCCTGGAGGTGTTTAAAAGACACATAGGTTTGGTGCTTAGGGGACATGGTTTAGTGGTGGACTTGGCAGTGTTAGGTCAATGATTGGACTCGATGTTCTTAAAGGTCTTTTCCAACCTCAATGATTCTGTGCTTCTATGATTTTGTATCTGTAATACCGTGATCTTTCATTTCTGTACTCTGGGCTACTGAATTAAAACGTGGAGAATATAATTGTTTTGGAAGAATTATCTAATCTAGCAAGCTAGCAAATCTAAATCAGTTTCAAATCAACCACTTTCCCCCCCAAGGAAAAAAGCTGACAAAATTCAACATAAAAATCAGTGGTGCAGTCCTGACTTGCCTTTAAAATTGACATATTCTAGATATCATTACTTCTTATGCTCAGATTTTGTTTGTCACATTCACAAAGTTTGATTCTAGATGCTCCTTTCCATATAATATGATAATAATAATAATAAAGAATTAATATTATCACAACAGGTTGAAAGATACATAAAGAGACACATATATATAGTCCTAAAAGTAAAGCAGTATCAAGGGAAATAATTTGCTGCTATGATAAGAAACTGTCTACTTTCACACAAAAAGTCATTAACTTTTTTCTATTTTGAATTATAATTTTGGCACTTTCATATAACACCAAGGTAATAGATTTTCATTATATTCAGAGTTCAGAAACATTGGCTGTGCAAAAACCAACAGGGCTCAGATTAATAGGAGCCGACAAGCTGACCAAAGAGGAAGTGGCAGCATGGCTGGCACCATGGCTCAGTGGTTGTGACAGGCAATTAGTGAACAGAGCAGAACAGATGTAACAGGAGGCAGCAACAATTTACTGAAGCATTAGCTTGCTCACTCTGTAGTGCAGAGCACTGATACTGTTTGCTGATACCAATAAATGCTAATATGATCTTGGGAGGGGAAAAGAGACAGTGTGCACAGTCATCTTACAGGATTGAAAATACTTACTGCAAAACAACAACAACAACAAAAACCCAGAACAAGCTGGGGTAGACTTAAGGGAAACCAAACCAAACCAGTCTTCAGGGCTTTTGAAGACAAGATTGAGATTCTTGCCTCATTACCAGATTGTAACATGCTTTGAAAAAATAGGATACTACAGAGAACTTGTAATAGCTTGTTCATCTTTCACAGCACGCAAAGAGGATGCACAATGTTCATTTTGTTTCCCCCATGTTGCTCTGGGACAGACTTACATTACTGCAGCTCCTTGAGGTTGCTGCTGATGAGGAGAAAGGAGCCTGCTCTGTCCTTACCTATGTGGTCAGAGGAGAAAATAATACTCATGTGGGAGGTTTTTGTGGTTACAAGTGTTGCCTTGTAATTTTTAAAACTCAGCCACAAAATCTGTACCTTACTTTTTAGGATTGTTTTTTTAAAAGACAGTACAGATCTCACAGTGTGCTAAATTAAATTAATATATCTCAGAGAACTTAAAAGTTGTGGTTCCAGAAGTATCTGGGTAGATGTCTTCAGTTTTAGAGGACGAAGCCGTCAATATGTACAGGGAAGTTGAGACTGGATGAGTTACCATTTTCCACTATACCAAGAGTTGTTATTTTCTGAAAAGTAGCAGTGAAACTATTATGTTTCTGTTAACAGCAGAGAGTACAGCATCTTCATTCTGAAAATTGACGTAAATTCTATGTGTTATGGAAGCATACATTTTATTTAGAACTGGAAAAGAAAACCGTCAGTCTTGTGTGTACAGCCCATAGAAGCGCTATTGACATCTCTTATTGGCAATATTAACAGCACAGTAGTTTGCTCTATTGCCACAAAGATCGGGCATTTACTTGCGAAGTATTACAAATTAGACCAATTGAACCTAGGAGAAGGTTTACCTTCTGTGCTGAGTAAGGACTGGACCTTGAGGGCCAGTTTCCTACCACCAGGTGGAGCTTGAGAATAGATTTTATGGTACTGGATCAAAAATACTCATATTTTGCTGTAGTTGTTCTTCCCTCACTGAGAGAGCACGTTTTACAATAATGAAGACATGGTTTGGTGCCATTCACTCGGGGTCGTGTCATTTTTGTACTGCACAGTGTCATGGAGGAGAAAGTTGCTGCAAGACCCGAGGGATCTCCTCTGCCTGCCTGTGGCTCCAGTTGGCTGCAGTGGAGGTAGAGATGATTTCTGGTAACTACTTGCTGTTTCTGGCTGAGTTTCCATGGGGAAGAGCCTCTCCTATCCTCTTTTTATCTCTTTCATTAAATAATGGTGCTTGGATGTAAATAAAGCAAAATATGCTTAGCATGCATCCTGTTTTGTAGCACTTGTTTCTCTTTCACAGGGAAAACGTAGTCCTGCACCCAGAGATGTGCTGTCTCTGAGTTCCTGATGAAAAAAGGTTGTATCAGAATCAGACAATACTGTTTTACTCAGTAGAAACAACCATACATGAATACTTGAGGAATATATAATTTTAATGTGTTTTTATTAAAGAAGATGAAAATTTGTTCCTGTAAACTAACACAAAAACTTTTCAACTAAATTGGAACAGGATGAAACTCTGAAGTTTTTCCTTAAAATTGGAAGAATCATATTCATTTGTGTCAAGAAAGGTTTTTTTTTAACAAAAATATGTGTGCACATATATGTAAGACACAAAAAAAGATGGGATTGGAGAGGATGATGTCTTCTCTACTGAAGTGAATCGCTAATTCAGTTTCACTTAAAAGTCCAATTGCAGCTGAGAAGAGAATGGGGAAGAGAGGGACATCGTAGCAAATGGCTTAATGAGAAAAAACCAACAACACAGAAAACAAATTAAGGAAATGGGAAAAACATAGACTATAGAGCCAGTTTTTTGAAAGGAGACAGAATAACTAGCTAATAGTGAGCCCTATATTTAGGTTGCACAAAACTCTTCATTGTAAAGGATTTGCACACCTATTATTTTGAGAAGCTGAGGTTTCTCCAATGTATGCATCGGGCCTTTTGATATTCCTCAGAGAGAACTTAAACTGTGGAAGTGCTCTTTCCTTTTCCCTCAAAATTTGGTTCAGGCTTTTCCTCAGAGCTAATCTAATTTTCCTCCTGTCATTGGCATGCACCATGCAAGTGTTGACCATGGATCAGCAAACAAATGCCCCAAAGATCTGGACCAAGGCCACCACCACCACTCCTGCTGCAGCAGGGGACATGACATGGCTTGGGAGCTCCTAGGGCACCTGACAGTGCAAATGGTGAGAGTCCTTCTCCCAGATCCTCACTGTGTGCTTGTCTTCCCAATCCTGCTCCTCCAGCCTCTTCCACTTGCTGTTGACTTCTTCTGCCTTCAGAGGGTGGAAAAGAGAAGATGCAGATCACTCTTCTTCACTGCGCTCCCCAGACACATACCACATCTGAGGTTTTTCTCTTTCTCAGTTAAATCTTCACTTGCTCTTAGCTAACACGTTTGGTCCTGTGTCTCAGTGTTGCTAAAGGTTCAGGTTTCAAATCTTGATAGCAGAATAACGTTATAGTTATGTAATTTTGATCTTTCTTTCTTGAGAGAGATATGTTTTCTAGGACCTTATTTAAGTTAGTTAAAATGAAGTTCTTCGGATCACAAAAAATGGCAAATGGAAACTGCCTATTGAACTTTAAATCTGGTGGGTTTTGGTTTTCTGTTTTTTTTTTTTAATGGGTTGCAAGGGAAGAAAAATGTATTTTATTAAACCGGTCACTTTAGTTGGAAATGAAATATAAGGGTGAGGTATTTAATTACACAACTAGTATTGTGTTTTCCACAGGGCCCCGTCCTTGTTTGGTGCGGATGATAGCTGGAGAAGAAAGCAGAATTATGGCTGGAAACGGAACTGTAAGTGAAGGCTTGAGCATTTTAGACATAGTAATTTTGTAACTGTACATAAAAGCTACTAGAGTCTGATTCTCCACCAAACTGTATAGTTTTGTGTAGTTGGTTTAATTCTTGTAGCTCTTACAGAATGCTGTTTGCTTGTTGCATCAGGTAGGGTAGCAATGCTCCCTCTTAAATTTGAATGTTAAGGTCATTATTGGAAGTTCGACAGCTTTAGAAGGAGAAATAGGTGAGGATATTGTTTTTCTCTTTCATGTAAGCCTAGTTCTTTGCAAAGAGTGGGCATAGACCTATTTTCCCTGCCTAACTGTGGTTCTCATGTTCACAACTTCCAATCTGTTCCTCCAATCAGTTTGTTCTGTCAAGCTGTATCTCGTTTCACTGTTAGGGCCACATTTCTCTGGCTCCTGAATTTTCTGCCTAGCTACAAGCCTAGTGCTTTGAGACCTGTCACCATGAGTGTTTCTTTCTTTCCATTTCTAGCTATCTCTTAAAGAGCTCCATTTGCCTCCTGATAAAGGAGGCCTGGTGTTGTGGCAACTTTCTGCCTGTGGCTTACTACAGCAGTCACGAACAACTTGTGGCACAACAGCACTTAATGACTTGAATTGTGCCGTAAAAGCAAGAGTAGCAGCGAGGAACAGCAGCCTGGCACTTGAAGTAGTGGGAATGGCCAATAAGAGCCATGGGAAGGATTCACAGAAGTGAATAATGAGACAAGATAACTGGGTAGGAAGTTCATTTGAGGTGGATAATTGCCACCTAAAATGAGGACAGAAAAGGGGACTTGACTCCTTGAGTCTGTAGGACAGACTTGTAAGTGACGGATGAACTCTGGAATATTGTGCTGCTGTCCAAAGGAGCTGACTAACTTACCTGAATAAAATTCTTATGCCATAAACCTCAAGACAGTTTGATTTGGGAGTCTGGGCCTTTACACCTCCTCTTTTTCTTCATCCTCTCTTTTTCACCTTGGAGGTTTAGATCCCATTAACATTTTCTGCTTCCCTCTTCTATTTCGTGAGGCAGGGGCTGGCCATGCATCCCACTTCCCTTGGATACTTGCCCTTCCTTCATGGCCTGGTACCCAGCTCTGGTACATGCATTGCTACAAACATGTCTCATGGCAATTGGTAGATAGATTAAGCAGTTTCTCTTGCTCTACTTTCTTCCTAGCTACGTATCCAAAACCGGTTGCAGTTACAGTCTTCTGGAGTTTCTAATTTAGTTCTGATCCCCTGAGTCACAGTTCATTTTTCTAGAGGCCAAAGACATTGTATAAAAATAACCTATCTATTTTTGGAAATAACCTGTTCTTTAGCTTAATGTATCAGAAGTATTACAAAAATCAGTGATTGTGGCCTGTGGTATTTCTCTAAGGTTAGACCAGGAGTCCTTTTTTCTGTGCCAGACTTCAGAAACAAGTATTTTCAGAGGTCATGGACCTCATAGACCCAACTAGAATTGCTGAGCAGGAAGATTTCTTGTTACCTGTGGAAGAGACTGAATTTATCATCTGGGACATACCTTGATAACACAGCAAGAATATGATTTGTATTTGTGAAAGTACTCTCAGAGTTGCCACCTGGTAGATTTGGTTTTTTAAAGATTTTATAGTTTGTGATCATGGAAAGACCACTTGACACTAATAAAAAACCACTGAATAAACAACAATGCTGCAGGAGAGAAAAACAAAGGCACATAGTAAGATAGTCTGAAAATGTTCATATGTATTTCAACTCATACCAGTCGTAGATTTGCACTGTGAAACATATCAGCGGCATTTATAATACAACCAAGACGTATAAAAGAATTGCAGTGCAGTAGCTCAGAAAAGAAGTGCAGGTTTTCTTGGCTTAATTAAGACAAAAGTGGATTAAAAAGCAAATCCTGCATTAAAAAAGATTATTAAGATTGCAAAGTCAGTCTTCATGAGATTTAAGATTGATTTCATTTGCTTACTTTGTATATATGAGCTCCTTTGTAATAACAGCTTTGTGATAATAGCTGATAGCCTTGAGTTCTCTTGTGATAATGGTATAATATATAGTTTTATTCTAAAGGACTGTAGTGTAATTGAGTATTTAGAATAGATAGGGCTCTCAATAATTTGATTTTGCATTGCTCTGTGACTGTAGATCTTATTTACAGTACAATATTAATTTTCTCAAATGCTCTTTTATAACACTAAACTTTACAGCTTCTGGAGGTCAGAAATCTAGGTAAGGAATTTGCAGGTATTATAGATGGGGTAAAAAGGTATTGAAAAAGTAAAGTCAAAACACCCACTGAATTTGTTGAGTTAGATGAAGATGCTGCAGGGTTAATCTTTTAAAGTATTTAATGTTTTTAATACATTGATTCCTGTTCTGGTTTTGAACAATTAGCAGAGAGGGTTCCCAGCCCTCCAGCAGTGTGTGCTGCCCAAAGGGTGAGTGGCTACAGCCTAGCTGAGGCCAAGCCTGCTAAAGGAAGGCCAGCAGTGAGAAATACAGGTAGAGCTGGGATAGACAGTTCTGGGGAGATCCTCCTCCAGCTTTGCAGAAGCAGATGTTTCCCAAGAGAGTTTGAACCCTCATGCAAGGGAAATAGCCACAGCAACATCCCAGACTTCTCGATTTTTTAGCTGTTACACTCAGTGTCTTATTATTGGCAAAAGGAAACTTGCAGTACACATGTAGATACAGGATTTCATTGTTGGTCTAATTTGTCAGTCTAATCAAAATGCAACAAAGAGTAATTCTTAGTCCAGTTACCATAGTCCTGTGATTCACACTCCAATAACATGTTAAAATAGTTACAAAGAAAACCCTTTGTGATAGCTGCCCCTTTTGTCTGCTGCTGTGCTCTCCCTCCCAAACTCCCAAGGGTGATGGTAGCAGCCTTCTTCCATGAGAAGGGCTGGAGGGAGTCATCAGCTCCCTGAGCTCTTCTCCAGGAAGAGTTTGATCCTGGTGGTACGGGTCCCTCCTCCCGTGCTCTTGGAGTCTGCTTGGGTTTATTTGTATACTTTTTCTTAACACTGTCTGCAGACATTAACTTTCTTTTCATTGATTCTCAGTCACTCAGCTTTCTGCTCTTTCAGTTACCTCTGCATTGATTTAACAAGATTATACTCCTGTGAGGACCATCATGGTTTGCATTTACAGTGTGGGACCTCTGTTACCATCCTATGTTTATACACTTGCAAATCACTTTTTATTCTATATATAGTTCTGTATACACTTTTTATCACTATAAACTAAAATTAACTTAAACCAAACCTGACTAGTAGACAATTGCCATCATAGCTAAAAGGACAAACATAAACAAGTCCTGAGACCTTGTATTCTCAGCCAATACAAAACCTATGACCTCTTGCTGTTAATGACAAAGTTCGTATTTATTGGCTGAGAAACAATGCCATTTCTTCACCCTGGAAATATTTTGCTCAAAGTGACTGCCTACTGTACCTGTGCAAACAGACAAACCTGGTGGTCAGCTCCTATTGACCAGAACCCAATGTCTGAAGTCACACACATAGATATATGGGAGTAGACAGTTCATGTACACGTCTGAAACCATCATTTTCCCTAGTGTGAAGGAGTAAAGAACTGACCTGTAATTAATTATATAATCCTGTAACTAGAGACTAGAGCATAATACCTATGCAAAAATTGAGATTAAGGTTGTAAAAACAAGATTAATTATGAAAATGTTTTTAATTATTAAATGTTGATTTGCGGCAAAAAAAAACTGAATTTTAGGGTTTTATGTTTGTGTTTTTCTGGTTTTCTAATTAGCACACAAGCTCCTTCCTTAGTATTGGTCCCTTGAAATTATACCATATAAAACTCTAGGTTGCCAGTGGATTTAGATCTTTATCACCACAGCATAGCCCTCTGCCACTTAAACTAATAAAATAACTATTAACAGTTAAAAATTGTTTTTAGAAACATACACCTTACAAGTACATGATGTTTATTCAACTGTACTGGGTCTGGCTGCGATTAAGTTAACTTTCTTCATAGCAGCCCATATGCTGCTGTGGTTCACATTTGTGGCTAAAACATTGTTAGTAACATACCAAAGTTTTGGTTATTTCTGAACAGTGCTTGCACAACATCAAGGCTTTCTCTCTTACTCACCCCCAGCCCCACCTCTCCTAGAAAGTGAGTTGGCTCAGAGTTGGCAAGAAGTTGGGAGAGGTCACAGACAGGACAGCAGACCCAAACTGACCAAAGGGATATCCCATATGTCATGCTTAAAACAGAAAACACGGTATTAAGGTCTGACTTTGTGCTCAGCAAGAAAGGACGGAAAGGAGGAGGAAGAAGGGGACATTTGTGGTGATGGTGTTTGTCTTCCCAAGTGATTGTTACATGTGCTGAGGCCCTGCTTGCCAGGAAGTGGCTGGACATCTGCCTGTTGGCGGGGTGTAGTGAATGAGTTCCTCTTTTTGCCTTGCTTGTGCACACAGCTTTAGCTTTCCCATTAAACTGTCATTATCTCGATCCGTGAATTTTCTCACCTTCCTTCTAGTTTCTCCCTATCCTACAGGAGAGGGGAGTGAGTGAGCAGCTGGGTGGGTGTTTGGCTACTGGCTAGGGTCCACTCACCATGTATACAAAGAGAAAAATATCGTGGAACAAGCTCTAAATTTTGGAAAGAATTTTGCAGCTGTTTTCCAGTCACATCAATCCTTAGTAGATTTCCTCCTTCGCAGCTCTTACTCTGCTGTTAATCAATATCTCACATTCCCTTTGATTTCTCTCTTTTCCCAGTAACACACCTTTCCAACTCTCTTTTGCTCGCTCCTAAATTATCCTCAAGCTTCTTGGGATTCCAAGTTTGTTGAAAATGACTCGAGGGTTCAAAAGTTTCTGGAAAGGGACTGATGAACAGACAGATGGGCAATGTGACTCATCAACGTTGTTTCTATAAACAGCCAGGCTATAAATGTGTTTCTGACAACAACAGTGGTACTTTCTCATATTAAAGCATTTTTTTAGAAGGAATGTAGATGAAAGTTTTTGCAGTTTGACCTAGTCAAAAATATTTCAAAGCTTTCCCACTTGACTGGCCAAATTCTTTAAAAGAGTGAAATCAAAAGTCAGCCAGTCCTTAATACTGTGCCTTAGCTTTCTGTTGAGTTTTAATCACGGTTTAGGGATTTTTCATTCATAGAAATATGATATGCAGCTTTTAAGATAAAATTTTAAAGATGACCAGCTTTCCCCAGGATATAAATTGATAATCAGTTGATGCCAAGAAATAATTTACTTCCTATAGAAGTATTGGGATATTCATGGGAGAGCAACAGAAAATGTTCCATGGCAAGCATAAATGAATTAAGCTGTCTGAAAAAGAAATCAAGTTAATATTCCTTTTTTTTTTTTCTCATTTTTCACTCCTGTCAAATTCATAGACCTTGACAGATAGAAAAGAATTGTTCAGCTTGACTTTTCTTGTTCTTTACTGAAATCACCTTATCATATTGTAATAACAAATGTATCTTAATTTGAAGGGTCAGAAATTTGTATTTAGATTATCTTTATTTTTAAACAATAAAAATATTGCTGATTTCCACCAACTGCTCATCCAGACCTTCATGCCCTCACTCTGTTGATTTCTCTTCTTTGGTCATACTGACTCACTTCTTTAAAAACTCTTTTAGTTCTATAATTTACTGGTGGCAGCATAAGTTTCTGAACTGAAGGGCTAACTTTGTGTAGAGAGGTGTAACTGCATCTACAGACTATAATCCAGTCAGAAGTAAAAACTAAAGAAAATCATAGAGTTCTAGGATAATTTTTAAAGTATTTAAAAATTGTCAATTTTCATTCAGTACTAAAAATTTAATGTTTAAATAAGTACTTAATTTTCAAAAGCATCCACCAATTCTTATTGCAGATAATATTTACATTTTATTTAATATTCTTTTTGGTTTAAAAAGCAACGGTCTCTACAGTCAGAAAAAAACTGATGCCAGGGCTGCTGATATTTTTTCATTTAAGCATCAAACCATAGTATAAAATCAGAAAAAAAAACCAAGCAAAAATGCATGTTTCTACCAAAGGAGTATGTAAACTGTTTTTTGGTTTTTTTTCGTAGTATTTATGAGTGAGACACTATAACTTGTGGATACAAGAAACTGAGCTGTGTCACTGTATCTCCCTCCAGATAAAAGCTTGACAGAGAAATGTGAAGAGAAGCGTATTCCAGTAGACTACAGGGGTCTGTCAAAGCTAAAAAACCTCATGAAGTAAAACTAATTTAACTGATTTTTTTTCTAAAAAAATAAAAAGGCAGTATAAGAGCTCCAACAATATTTTAGTGCTTATTAATATATATACATATTGAATATAATGCTTTCCTTAGTATTTTGAAGGAGCGTTCCTATGGAACATCTTATTTAGTGTTGTATTTTTTATTGGGAGATACAGTATACAAAATAATAAAGACAATAGCTGAATGAAACGGTGTGGTTTACTTTTTTAAAGTCAAGCATTTTAATCTGTTCCTGTGGCCTTAATAGAATTCTCTTCCATTTAGAGCAAAGAGCACAACTTTGCACTGTCAGCTTCTTCCTAAAAGTGTAAATGTCATCCTCTGAAAAGTGCCACTTAAGTTCCCTTCATTATATGTATTTTGCTTGTTTTATAAAACATTTTTGGCATGTTATAACATCAAAGTTGTAGAAGATCTAGCACTAGATCTCACCATAAGCTGTTTTAGGAGTAAAATTCTTTTTGTAATTGACTGAACTTTTAAGAGAAGGTCAGCAATGAAATCACCCTTGAAGTGTGAGGGGCTTTTTTATTCCATTAGATGTTTTCCTTCTTTGAAATGCACCGCAAAACGTGACACTCAAAGTTTTAATTCTTTATACTTTATTCTGCCATTCACGTGTGACAGTTGTCAACTTGTAAGACCCTATATGTAAAGCCATCCACCTAAATTAAGTCAGTAAAATCTATGTATGCATTGAATGCATAAACAGACTAATATTCACTTTGTATTCACCATGGTATTAACTGATCATCAGGTATCACCTGTGTTGAATAAATAGGCATATTAACAGATAAAGCAGGGCACAAACATCCATAAGTTTCTGTTTATGAACTGAATTACATTGGTTTAAATTTTGCAACAAGTGTTCATTTACAATAAACAGGGAATTCTCTCCAGAAGATGTTCTTGGTACTGAACATAACAGAAACCTTGTATCTATAGGTGAATATTAAAAAATTCTGGATTAATATGTAACAAAAAAATATTTTCAAGCCTGCATATTTGATCTGCCATTTGAACTAATCTGTTTGGTTTGCACTAAGATGTGTATCGCCATCAAAGCTGGTCTTGGGCAGTGTGTCCACTCTGTGACATCCTGATTCAGGACTGACAGCTGGGGTGTTTGTCTGACGCATGTATACAGCGCCAAACAGTGTCCTGCAAGTTACAGAATTGTCTGTTGTTTTGCCCAGGAGCTTCTTACTCATATAAAAAGACATCGATTTTCTTCATTCACCCCTGTTCTCAGGTGCCGTTTGGTAACAGAGCCGTATTATTTCACAAGACACTTGCACATACTGTAACCCTCCCATACAATGTCGCCTGATGTACTCCATCAAAATTTGCTTAGGTGGGAGGCACAGCCCCTTTACTTGCACAGTCAAGCTGTAGTCTGTTCAGACTACTGGGAACTGTGAGTGGAAATTACACATGCCCACAGAAAAATGATGTGTTCCAGAAGTCAGAAAGTTCTTGCTTAGAGCACACCCTGGAAAAAACAAAGCTCTGCTTTGGGGGAGGAGACACAGTGCCCCAGGGAAAGTTTCTTCCTAGAGACCTTCACCTGTTTAAGTGTGTGCTGGAGAGACGGTGTTGGAAAGCTGTTGCATTCCTGTGGCATCACCTGCAGTATTCAGTTCAAATTAAGTTAGAATTAAATTAGATCAAATGAGATGGGCTCTAGCACCAGCTCCAGCCGTGTTAAAAGTGTAGGTAGGTTTCTGCCAATACATATGGCATTTTATTGTAATAGTTTTCTTTCTCATAAATTTTAAAATAATAATTCAGAGTGATCATCTAAAAATACCTCCACTTATAGAATGGGTCATCAAACTTTATCTAGTAATTATATTGACTTATAATTTACAGAAAATATCTTAGATTTACTTTAAATGTTTCAGATGCTGAAGAAGTGGGAGGGTTAGTGGCAATGGCTTAAGAAAAAATATAAATTATAAATTAAAAAGGTTCAGGAAGTTGCTAGCTACAAGGTGAATCTTGTGAAAAAGAATCTCAATAACTACTGTGTTGTGAAAGCTGAAAGATAGCTCATTTCCTTGAACAGGCTCAAAGAGAGATAGCCGAAGGCAAGCCACAGCAGTCGGAATGGAAAGCAGGCTTAGAGCAAAGCTCTGTTTGGAACAGAAGGACATCTGGAGAAACTTGTTTCTTTCAAAACAGTGTATAACTACAGATTTTCAGGTTCTCTGATGAAAGAGAAAGCCATGGTATCCTGTCACCAATCAAGACACTAAGGTAACTACTACAGTGAAATTCAGAAGCAGCCATTTTTAGTGACTGTCTATATTTCTTGCTTGGTGGGCAGCTGCCCAGTCCAGCCTTGGAGTAACCCAAGTCTTATTCTTAGATTTCCATTCTCTGTAAATCTGACATTAAGATGCCACTCAGTGGCTGCAGATGCAGTGCATGCGTCCCAGTTCGTGCTGTGCCTGCCACATCTACATATCCCATTTTCCTTCTCAGTGCCCTCGTGTATCAGGGGTCTGCTGTCAGACAGAGAAGATAGCTGGAGGTCCTTTCTTAGAGGCCTGAAATACGATACGTACCGTCTGAAAACAGCTTGAATTCAGGTTAAAATCATTTTGCCTAGAAAAAGCACTGTGGATGAGTAGAGTCAGATCTGAGAAATACTTCGCACTTCAGCTAGCACTTTGGGACTTTCATACTGGGGAGCCCATATGTTTCGGTTTGGGCTATTTAAACCGATTAATAATTTAAGCCCACTAGGCACTTGCTAGCCCTTAAGTCTTCAGCAAGATCATTCTAACTATAAATTCTGTAAGTCTGGACTCATCTCCGTCTTAGCTCAACTCCATCTACTTACCACTTTAAAAACCCTCTAATATCTGTTTAATAGCTACCAATTGTTTTGAAGTTCTGTTTATATGATAAACCTGATGTTTAGTTCACAGCAATCAGCAAAGACCTTTCCACACTCTACTTTTCTGCATTCTGATGGAAGCCTGTTTTGTTTTATCTGATCTACAAATTATTTTTTGCTGTCTCGGGGACTCTCTGGGGCAAGCTTATCTGACAGACTGCGGAGACAAACTCTCATGAGTATCACCCGAATGGAGAAAGGTGTAACAAATTAAATTGTCATTTATTTGTTCTCAATTTAGCTGTAAGAAATGAATAATTTTAATTTGATGATCATACTAAATAGACATGGAGTTCTTGGAATAGTAAGAGTACTAGACTTACCCTATTGAGCCTGAAGTTCTGAAGTACAAAATTATTACACTACACGGTACGTTACTTTTCCGGGGTGCCGTATGCAACTAACTATTGCTTTCACTTTGTTTTGTCAAAAAAGAACACAGACTCCACCAAACAAAAAAGCACTGGCACAGAAGTGCTAACATGCATGATGCAAATCTTTATGTAGTGCCTTTTACATTGAAAAAGTGCTTCTCAGAACAGGAATGAACGTGGAGACACACGCATACACTTTTTGGTGAATTATGTCTAATACAGCTTCCATCAAAATCAGTGACTAAAATTCAGATAAAAATTAGGCTTCTGTAGATAGAAGGAAGAGATAGGGATGAAGAGAGGGAGAAAGGGACACATCTGCACAACTCTGGGCCTGTCTGTCCTGAATACCCATATATAGACTCTCCTGGGGCTGATTTTCTCTTTCCACTGACTACAGAGAAAGTCTAGACAAGAAGCTTTAAGCCAAATGCCTGAATTTCAAATGGCTGAACTTAGGTAAGAGGAATTCCACACCTAACTTTTTAAATTTTCTTCTTCCTAAAAGCATACAGGTTAGGAAGTCAGAATGGCTATTATTTATACCAAAGGTCTCCCAAAAATGGCCAGTAGTGAACACAGAGAAAAGGATATATGATCCAGGAAACAACCCTGTCATTCCCTATACATTTACAGTCTTCAGTTGTATGGTACTGAGTCTGACTCCTGATTTGGGGTCTGACTCTTCTACCACATTCTGGTTTCAGATACGAAAGTGAGTGATCTAATGTGATCTTTGTCCACCAGATAAAGATCGAACATTCAGGGTGCCAGTTTTCTTTACAGCCATTGAAGATCCAAGGGCATCTCATGTAAATGAAAAACACTGCTTCAGATAGTGTTTACTGCAAAAATAGGCATGTTTTTAGCTCAAGGAAGCTAAATCAAGATTGTGATCTCCGTGTAAAATCTGAACAGCGACAAGTTAGTTTTAACCTCTGACCACTATCTGAGATAAACCTTGAGAAGGACATACAAAGCTGACCTTCACTGGCCACATCAAGGCATAGATAGAGATGGCTATCTCATTGTTTGAGATGTCCTCTTTTATGTTTTAGTTAAAACAAAACATTTCT
This sequence comes from Cariama cristata, assembly GCF_000690535.1. NCBI lineage: Eukaryota > Metazoa > Chordata > Aves > Cariamiformes > Cariamidae > Cariama > Cariama cristata. The sequence continues at coordinate 21,623 of NW_009621691.1, forward strand.
GTCCTTGATTTACCTGTACTTCAGTGGTACAATATGGCGGCTTTTCCAGTTCAGAGGTGACAGCTTTTCTGTGCAAAAAGGAATTAGGTTGTATTTTTCTGCTGTGATCTGCTGTATAGGAAAATGTTGTCATCTTGGAAGGTCTACTGTTATGGAGCTGACATGGTAAGTTTATATTAAAAATTACCATACCTTTCAAGTTAGTAACAGCTCTTCCATAAGCTTCATTTCATGCTAGTTTGTTCCCATATAAACTAGCACATTTTAAAGCTTGCTGTTTCCTGATAGAAAGTGATGCTGTGGTTGCCAGGTGCAAAGGTGCTTTGAAAGTTATATTGCCTCATTTCAGTGATTGAATAACGGGGTCGGAGTTACCTGAGGGAATGTGTTTTGCCTTTTTTTCTGCAGGTAACATTCCCCAATTATAAGAGCTCTGTCCTTCATTTAGAGACACAACAGTGGAATGAGATATTCTGCAGGATATTTATAACTATCTATTCTCAGCCTGCTGCGTTGTGGCTAGTTAGAAGTGTAACATATGGCACTGGTGAGAAAATAATTATTACTCTTTGATAACTTACTTAGGGGCAGTTATTCTAGATGACTTGCATGACAGACTCTTAAAAAACTGTGTTCTGTGAAGTTATTGACACAATAATGCAGTAAAGGCATGTATTTTTTCACAGTTTTCAGTGCACTTAATACCCTTTAATGTGTTTTTAAACTTCCAGACATTCATCTGTCAGTGGTATTTGCAAAAATCTCAAAGGTAATCACTTTGATCTATATTCAGTTTAGTTGTTATTTGTCACTAATTTACTGCGGACCAAAGTTCAAGAGAAGAGTGGCTGTTTCAGACTACCTTCTACCTAGGGCTGATGAATTTGGAGTTCCAATATAGTCAGTCAAGAGAAGTGATCATGGGAACTAAGTTAGAGAGCATTAGCGAAAATATTGCCCTTTATGGCAGAGCTTTATTAGAAGAACAAAAAGTCAGCGCAAAAACCAACTTTCTTTCCAGTTTTATTTAATAAATCCTATCTAGAACATTTCACATTCTTTTTTTATTGGAACATTATCCTCATTCTTACAAGATACTGTGTTTATTTAGGAAATTTTCATTTGAACACTGGTTGTAGTACATATTTTATCATGCTACCTCACAAGCAGTCTTGGGCCCATAAGGAGAACGGGAGGAAGTTGACTGCCAATTTCGTAGTTTCACATGAAGGAAAAGAAAAAGGAAAACTTCTTAAGTGCCATGGAAGAGACTGTAATAGCTCCTTGGGCTATAGATTTAGATTGTGATAGCACAGGGGCTGTAGCATTGCTCTGGGACTTGCTGTTGAACTAGGGGCTGAAATTCATTCTATGCTTTTTCAAGCATAATTACCTGGTCTTTAAGTAACTGCAGTGAATTTTGCCCCTGAGAAGGATCATTATCCTGAATGACTCCATTTGACTTTTGATTCGTGCTCAAACTAAGAAACAGCAAACAAGAAAAAGAAGTTAATTTCCTTGTCATCTTAAATTATATTTCTCATATTTGTGGCTAGTTTATAAGAAATACAGCAGGATAGACCAGTGTCCGGTGTTTTCCTTTTCACAAACGTATGAAAGGAAAGAACCTACGGGAGGAAAGAACTACACATCTTCCAGTTAGCCAAAGGCAGAAATAATTCAGTTAGAGGAGCACCTGTTGGCCTCCTGAATGAATGAGGAGGACTGATCACCACAATCAATGGGTCTTTAGTGCTGTACTTAAAATATTACTCACAAGCAAAGAAGCAGCACACTTTGTATAAAAGTAAACGAATAGTATAACTGAAATCTTAAGAGTCTGATCATTATTAGTCCAGATCGACTTGTTATAGAAAAAGAAACAATAATAACGGAGTTAAATTTGTTGTACCTACACCTAAATTCCTCCCCTTTTCCTGGTGTTATGCTCACCCTTCCCATGCTCCTACAGGTCCTATGGTAGGTGGTTTCACACTGGTAGTGGCGGTGGGAGGTGTTACAGCAATTCCTGAGCATCTGGAGTTCTTTGGTGGGAGAAATATCATGTTCGTGTTGATGGTTTCTTTGTCATCACCTTAGGTTCCGTGTAGGGGTGTTGTTTTTTTTTTCTTTAACATTTTTGCTAAGATGCTTTTATACGTTTTTCTTTTTTCATTGTTTTGAAGACTTACATTTGGAAATTACATCTGAGTTTGCTATATATGGTGCCTTTTATGCACAATAGATACCATTTCTTTGCTTTCTTTTTTACCTCTAAAACCAGTTTTGCCCACCATTTCTGCATTTCTTTAACTGATCACTGATGAGTGGTTTATACTTGTGAGCTTTCCCATGGCAAGCCTGTGCCTTATCTTTGATCAACCCGTGCCTGTGCTCCCCTATACTGCATCCCCTGTCTCCCCTTCTCAGGACTTCTGTTGTTGTGCCAGGCCTGCCTTTCTCTATATTATATTGTGATAAGGTCATAAATACCTCATTCTACATCGAGTCATTTCTCAGTACTGCTATCTCTATAAAATTATGAGTTTTATACCACACTAAGTTAGACACAAGTAAAACAAATTACCTGTGGACACCTGGTCGATTAAAGAAATTGCTGTCACAGACCAAATCAGACAGAGCAGTAGGCAGGACAAGAAAAGCTCAGACAGAGAATACCTGGCAAGCCTCAATCCTGATGCCTTACAAGCTCAGTAGAACACTTACAGTATGTTACTAGCACTGGCAGTACTGTATTACAAGGCTAACCAGTTTCGCTAGTCTCAGTCACACAGCTGAAACACTGTACGGGTGTTTCTGCCTCTCCCAAGACCTAAGCATGAACACCATCACCTTGGTGCCTTTAGTTCTCCTGCTGCCTTCCTGCAGGGACCCCACCGAGCAGATGGCGGGCTGCGCTTCAGCCATTTCTGTGGTAATTCTCTGGATAACCTCCTCTGGCCTCGTTTCCTTGGGAACCGGCTATCTGAAGTGGTGGTCCCACAACTCTATTAACATCTCATTTACAATGGTGTGAAGATGGGTGGTAGGCAGTATGAATAAATAAAGTGCATTTAATAAATCCAGGTCATAAGTCACTGAAGACAGTTAATAGCCCACCCACAGAATAGGAATGCAAAAACTATGTATGAGATAAAAATATTAGAAGATCATTCACTTTTTTCCCCCCTTAGAGTATTTTACATAGTTGCATGCAAGACAGTATACTTAATGACTATTAAGTTTTCATATTTAAGCATTTAAATTCCAGGAAATGTCTCCGAGAAGATTGCCCCAAAACTCCGTGAATGTGCAAGCCAATATTTTTTATGCCACCTCATGATTCATGCTATATTTAGCACAGAGAAGGAAACTTCTATTAAATCATTTTTAGGAAGATTTCTGTAGAAATGAAATAAGGCGATCTTCTTGCTGCTATAGAATGCAGGCACTGAAACACCTCAGCAACATTTGCCCAATCTTCTAAAAAATGGTAGAACTCTTCTCTTGAAATTCCGTTTCTCATAACATTGATAATAATAATGGTATAAATTCTGATAATAATGATGCTTTCAGCCCAAGGTTATGTTTTGGCAGAGATATATGGAATGGGATGGAAAATTGGGTTTTAAAATAGAAGTCATCAGGCAGTCTTAACTCTAGAAATTGCTACATTCTCTGCCTGTGATAAGTGATGTGATGTGTGCATTCTAACATCAGATTAAAATATTTTCCATGTTCTTTTTACAAGAAAGGACCATGAACATAAAAAAAAAATAAATTAAAAAGACACAGCACACATTTAAAATAAAAGGTAATCTGTAATCTAGTTGTTCCAGAGAGAACTCCATATGCCATAGAATATTTTAGAACTTACTCCACTGGAGCACATTATTCTTCCCCCCCTTAGGCTGTCCAGTTGCACTTTAGAAAACTCAGCAGTTGGTATGATGATTTCTTTTAGACTTTAGGCTATGAAAAATCATTTCTGATTAAACCGACTTGAGAAAAGAATTGCAGTTGATTATATTATACAGATATGTCAAAAGGGACACATTTTCAACTCTTGTGTGTCTGTGTACTTTCTAGATTGTTAAGCTATCCCTATACTACTACCTTTTAAATAGTTTTACCTTTGTCCTGTATTACTTCATCTACAAGTATTAAGAGGTATTATGTTAACATTATTCTATGTCTTCATTCTTTGACTTATGTCTAATTTGTATTCATAAATATAACTCTTTTTAACATGATTGCTAATATATGCTGGCAAGAAGTTATTTTTTAAATTAACCAAAAAGAAAAGAAAGCTGTACCTTAACAATTCTCTATTTTGTATAGCATGAAGCTGTAGATGCTCCAGAAAATATCATTCAATCAATGAGAAGAGAGGAAATGGAACCAAAAGGTTAATCAGTTATCAAGGATGGAATTTCCTTGTGAAGTATTAGATTTTCTCTTTTGAACAGCAGCGATCCTGACTAGCATATTATTCATATATGTATTCATACATTGGTTTACTTATGTGTTTGTATTGCATTGCTGTACTCAAATATGAGGGTCCTATTGGGCAAGGTGCTATAAAAAATGCAGCATCTGAAGACAGCTTTAATACATCTACAATCTTGCTTATTTTAGTCCCAGGATATAAGAAAGCTGTATATTTAAATTTTCCAGAAATTTAAAAACTAGTTAGGTATGTAACAAAGGAAGTATCTAAGGAGAGGGCCTGAACAGTCCTAATAATTACTGTCATATCTTACAACAATAGTAAAAGTAATTTGGCTATTCTTCCTCCATCATTACACAATTTCATTTCTCAGCAATATGTTGTACCAGGTTTGTTATAATTTTACAATTGCTTCATTATAAGTATCAGTTTAAAAATTACCACATATTTTATATAATTTCTTATGTCTTATTGGGTGCATTCACATATTTATTCTCATTCATATGGGAAACTCCTGATAATTGCCATAAGATATGGGAGTCCCTGCATACCACGAAGATTGTGACTTTCAGGTATTGTAGTCTGGTGCAACTTGTCTAACTTTTCTTCGTATAATACTTCAGGGTCTTATTCTTCTTGTTGTTGCTTTCCTCTGAAGAAGAAAAAATGCAATAGCAGTAGTACCTACAGGTAGAATTTTGAAAATAATGAGATTTAAGATGATCAGTCTCTCCCTGGAAGAAAGGGTAGCAGGTTTTTGCTGCCAAAAAATAAGTCAGGTCTCTGGAAAGCTTCTTGCTATTACTGAGGCAGCATGGTGCTTTAGAAGTCCCTTGAAGGTTTAGAAATAAAAAAGGGGGAAAAAAAAAAAAGAAAAAAAAGGGAGCTCTTTCTCATGTACAAATTCAGATTTCTCGCATTCAGTACTCACTGAAACCTTCATCCTGCAGAATCGTTTTGTAGTAACCTCAATTCCAAATGAAGAGAGTGAAACAAGTGTTTGTTTCATTTTTACACCTCCTGCTATATTATCTGTTTGTGACAAAGCCCAGACTAGTGGATCTTTCTGACATGATGTTTTTAGTCTTAAAACGAGCGTCTTGACAGGGGTTCTCTTACAACCATATTCCCTGTATCCAAAACCAGGCAATGATTTTGCATAAATTAGCTGCTGCATCTGCCCTTTCCAACAGAAGAAAAGACACATTTTCTCTGTTGTAAATTGACTGCAAGACAAGCTTAATATGTTTTGTAATTCTCTTTATGGAGAGAATGCAATATTTTATATAAACCAAACATACTCAAGGACAAGGGCTGATTATAGCCGTACAATTAAGAGAAAGACATTCAAACTGTGCAAAGCTGCCTGTCTACCAGCGGCACTGTGTGACGAGGATGGCTCCATGCTCAGCAGCCTCTTGGAACACAGCGGTCAGGCTGCTGTGCTGAAATATGGATTTTCTGAAACCTCAGCTTGTCTGGCAATGGCTCCTTCACTTGTGTAATAAGATTAACAGATCCACTTGAAGAAAAGAACAGCTTTGCCAGTCAAGTAGAGTTTAACATCTTTTACACTGGCAAACAGTTAAAAGAGACAAACCTTTTCTGAAAGATGAACAAGACATACACAACACTAGAACCAGGCCAAATTCTGTAGTATCCGTGAGTTCCTGATTTTCACTAGGGTTGTTCAGTTAATAAGAAACGCTGTCTACAAAGATGGGTTGAAGTTTACCAACTAGTGTATAGTTAATATTTAAACTTAGTTGAACTTGAAAATTTAAGTCAAGAGAAACTACTCCATAATGCGTCGGTTATCAGGCAAGGTAGGTGGAAAACTCTGCTCTCCTAAGAGACAACCTCAGCAAAAATCAGTCATTAGTTTATTTCTGCCATAAGCCCGCAAGAGAAAACTCACAAACCCACAAAGTGTACTTTCCCAGTACTGGAAAATGAAATAGACCTTGGGAGACTACAGATAAAGGTACAATAGATACAATCAAGAATAAAAATAACAAAACAATCTCACTTAAACACTAGATGACATCAGCTGAGTTTGTTTTATGAATAGCAGAATACACTTCATGCCCATATCGGAAGTAACAAAACCTAAAAGAGGGCAGTATTTATGAATGTGTCTTAAAGAAATTTACTCTTATTATGTTAGCATGAGTTTACTGAAATCAACTGGAATGCCAAGAGACTTTAAAAATAGGGAAAATACAGTGAGTTATGGTCAATAAGTTCCATGGTGAATTCAGGGGCTTCTGGTCAGTCACCTCTTCTTCAGCTTAGACCCACGCTAAGTTCAGGCAAACACTTAGAACTTTCTGTATTAAGTTCTGCTAGTTCAGATCAGTAGTGACCTGCAATGCACTTTCCCTGTCTGGAGTTTCTCCTGAGCAAAACTTGCCAATCACACAAAATTACTTAGTGGTTTTGGGATGTGGACATATATAGACAAGGGAATAAATGGAGACTACCACCAAACTAATTTAATGTGTATCATAAATCAGAAGTGAACATTAATCTCCCCAGGGCGGGGGAAAAAGACCTAGTGTATTAAAACACTTTAATATCTTTGATTCTTCATTGTTCATAATATAAACTACTTTCTAAACACCTTTAAACTGAAACTGAAAGATACACTACTGAAATTCACCCCAGTCTTTCTACCCATTTTTTCTGAGCAAACATGGCACTTCAGTGCTGTCCTAGACACAGGTATGTGATCATTTGACAATGTTCAAAGATCTTTATCTGAAATCTGATTTCATGCCTCATGCGTGCAGAGCGATTCTTCTCTTTAAATAGTTCTCTTCTTCTGTGCACAAGACAACTGTTTTGGTTTTTTAAATAGTTTCTAGTTTTCCTCCAATTGATACTATGGGTGAGAACAAAAGATTGTATATACCTTTGCCCCTGAGTAGACTGTGCACCCATGTGAGAGATCTGCTGAAGTTAATGGAATTGTCAATCTAACATTACCATTCCAAGTTTTATGATTTCTGTTTGTAATTAACTACATATGGCATTTATTATAAAAGATCTAACTTATTAATAACAATTACATTTAATACAGCCATGCAATCACACTTACATACATATTTAACTTTCAAATTGTATTGATCTTTTATTTTAACTGACTCACTGCTGCAGACTTTTTTTTAATTAATGCCTGGCTATGTTTGAAATAGCTTCAATGCTTATGAACTTTGGCCAATCTGAATAGAAAGTCTTTGTTTCCATAATGATTTATTTGAATTTGGTTCTGTGGATTTTATCAGGATGCAGTTCTTGTCATATTAGAGATACCACTTGAACACAAGAAAAAAAAAGTAATCCTCTGTAGCATACTCAGTGCACAGTCTCTCTGAAGTGATGGTGCTAAAGAGATTTTTATGTTCTTCAGAATGGATTATTAACACAGTAATAATGAAATAAGATTATTTTTTTCAGTTACCCCAGATATGGAAACCTCCCTAACTAGGTATTTTAGATGTTGATAGCATTTTTGATTGAGGTTTATACCTTCTTTGTTGCAGATGTGAACAATGGCCAAAACTTATGCTTTATGAAATTATAAAATGAAGCCTACAGTGCTGAAAATATGAAAAAAAAAAAAGCAATTATGTCATCCACCACTGAGCTTACAAAAACAGTATGAGTGTCAGTGCCTACAGGACCTCACTGAGCAGTCACAGTGAATCCATACAGCTGATCGTGCCCGTTTCTGTGGACCGTTCCTTGTCACTGTAGCCCTGAAGTCACAGGTCCCACTGTCAGGCTGAATCCTCCTTTCAGATGTCCTTTCTCTGTAAGGTGCAGATCTGTCAGGGACCTCAAATAGATGTGATGAAACATCTCATTTCCTCTGCTCCCAGTCACATGCTTCCTTGGTGATACCATCAAAGCCATGGCCTGTGTGGGAAAATGACTAAATGCCACCTACACGAGATTACTCAGATGTGGATATATTTGCCATGACTTCAAGTATTTAAAAGCTGAACATCTATTTTTAATTTTTTTTTCTCTATGCACTGTATATCTGCAATGTTGCAGAACAGGGTGTTTCAAAGGATGACTCAGAAAGCCCAAACTGGAGCAGCTAGGCATCTAATTTTAGGTACAATCCAGCTGGCCTCAGTCTCGGCCAGTTACACCCTTCCTTAAGATAAATGTTTAAGATGGTTTTAGATGCATCAGTTCAGAATCCCCTCTCAACCACCTGATATAATAGCTAATTTAGATGGGTAGCTTTTAAATTACTCTAGATGCGACAGATGAGTTGATGTCCTTAGACACCTAAGTTAGACGTCCAAAGCTGGGCTGTATGACTGTCATTTTATTTGTGTCATTTTAGATACACAAAGTCGTGTCTGAGCATCAGTTAAGGAAAAGAGGAGACTTTCTGTAGGAAAGCTCTGTAGAAGCCAAACTTCTGCCATTCTGGGCAAAACATTGACAGTAGTAGGCAGCTAATTCTTCACTTATAATTAAGATACCAGGGATCACCAACAAGATATTCTTCCACTTAATTCTCCCAAAGTATCTAACATTTTAAAAGTGCTCTGAGCTAGAACTATGTAAATTGGGAATTGAATCAGAGAATTCTGATAGCAATTTTTGGTGTGGACTCTTGGTAGTCCTTTTATTGAATTAGACTCAAAAGTGCTAAAGGAAGTAAGGGTAGGCTTATAAAAATACAGTTTCCTAAATGGCTTTTTTCAGTTTACATTGGAGGAAGTAATGAATAGAATTCTTCATTTCAGACTGTGACTTAGAGAGCAATATTGACGGGTAGACCTCATGCAGTTTTGGGGGAGGAGATGAAGAGGCTGTTTGTTGTTGCCCCTGCTGATGAACTGGAGGTATTTCAGTATAGATATTCCTGAGAAACTTTAGGTTGAATTGTCGTGATGCATTAAGAGCATATTGTGGAGGGAAATGTAATTCTGGCCAATAAAACTTTCCTAAGAGGGACATCATTAAATAGCCAAGATACCTGAATAACGATTCCTAACAGGTGCTATAGCAGTTCTGGAGGAGAAAACATCTTGCTAAACTGGAACAAAACATTTTGAAATTTCCAAATTAAGACTTCAGGAAAATTATTTTACCAGTGAAAAAAATTAATCATAATTTCAGTTTTTACATCAAATTGTGCAGAAGACAACTATTACTTTTGATAGTAATTTTTTCCTGTTGGTTACTGTTTCTTGACTGACTTCTAACATGTTGTTTCTCGAATGCTTTACAAGGGCAGAGAGGCATTGTTATTGCCATTACACTGGCAGAGAAATTGTAACCCGATTTGAAGTGCATTACCTAAAGTCAAACCAGGTTATTGTAATGACCACTGGGGAAATTACAAAACCTTGCAAAAGTTTAGGGACATTTTTGTTAGGACATCTGTGTCTTGAAACACTCTACATCTCTTAGTTAAAATAAAATTGTATTACATAACCTGAGTGATTTCAGGAGTTAGTAAGTGACTGATTTTGTGTTCCCTTGGTAAGCAATAATTCATGAAACAGATTGACTGAAATTTTATTGTGCTACTGAAATGGGAGAACAGTGAAATATTGTTTGAGACTTTTTACAAGTGAAAATGACAGCATATGAGGAAAAAATGTTATAAAGGTGCATAGTATTCAAAATATAATGATATTGAGAAAGCTAAGCTTATTCTTTTGAAGTAAACAATATTAAAGAAATTGGTAGGAAAAAAGGCCACTCATTTCATATACATGGAAAGAAAATAGGCATTAATATCCCAAATGTGCCTAGATCAGCAAATTTATGAAGAAATGTATGAGCAGAGAACACCTGACATCAAAGCCATTTATCATTACTGAATGGTTTACATTTAATCAGAAATGTATGGGAGGGGAGAAGGAGCTGGGAAAAATGAAGGCATATTAAAAGTTTTGGCAAATACATGAAAAGCTTTGCCAGTTTATGCTGTTTTTAAAGGCCATTTTCTTGGAACAGATTTGTGTATAGCTTGAATTCTTATGAAATGCAGGTATCGTCACTTGCTTAAACAAACTTTACATTTGAAAATACTGTTGACATCGCTATCAGCAAAATGCAGCTGAAGAAAAAATGCAAGGCCCTAATTTAACACATAAAATGAAAACATCTTGGATGCTTTAATTTTACCGTGGAAAACCAACACATATGGTGTTATGCATATGATATATATATATATATATACTCTGTTGTGTCACAATGGTCAGAAGAATTAATTCTGTAATTGTTTATGCAGCAGCAAATTACAGGAAAAATTACTTCCTTCTTAATAGGATCTGAGAACCCAATAAGCCTTTTTCCGAGAAGTATTTGTCTCATCTAACTTTAAAAACCTATAACATGGAAGTCCACATCTGAGCTAACCACCTTAGGCACATTTAACGTTTTCCTGGCCCACGTTAGATGTCTACTTTAGGATGAGATGAAGTCTGAGTATAAACCCAAAAGAGCATTTGAATATGGAAGTAAAAGCACACACTGTGATTATAGAATTGTATCCCTGGGAGAGAGAAAATTTCCCCCACGCTTAAAGTTATTAAGAAAGCCTTAGGAAATTAGCATTCAAAAATCCAGATGCCAGTATGAAAGCTTTTCAGATATCTTGATGTCTAAAAATAATTAATAGCACCTTGAAAATATAATGTACTTCTGCGAAATGTGGAGGGTGCCATGAAATATTTAAATATCGATGGATTAAGATAGGAAATGCCTAACGACTTTTCTTGTGGAATTGTATCTTGAATATTTTGGATCTATTTTAAACCTTGAGGGATCCACCTAACACCTTAATGGCTGGAAAAATACTGCCATAGTTACATCTGTACCAAAATTGCTTTAACCAGGTCTTGAATTAAAAAACGTTTGTATTTTTTATTGCAGAATATAATTCCAATATATCTGTAATGGCAAAATCTCCTGAAAAGCTATTAACCAGGAGAATTACTTGGCTGAGCAAACCAACCTACTAAGCAATTTTACGAAAATTAAAATTCATTTCCTACACAGTATAGCGTGCTGGTTCGCTATAGCCCCAGTAAATAGGTTTTCCTGTTGATGTTTCCCTTTTTAAATTGGGAGAAGCAGTCATCCTAATTCTTTCAGCTCAAGAGCCTTAATACCAGCTAAGCAAAAGTGCTGAGGATTTGTGAGAGACATTTAGGTTATTATTTCATAGTGGAAATATTTCATAAGTATCTACCTGGTAAAACCAAATCAAACCAAACGAACATAACTCACTTTTCATAGCCTTTCTTCCTCTTCCAGTGTAAAAAAAAAGTACTGATTTTTGCCTGGAGACCTCACAGGTGGACAAGTCAGTCATTATTTTAGTAGTGTTGTTCTGCTTGAGATGATAGTGCTGCTGGAGCTTTTTAGTCTGTCTTTGAAGATTGTCTCAATATTTTGTGAAAAGATTATCCTGGATACTAGAAGTAACCAGCTTCTGCTACAGAGCTGTATGTCACAAATTGACAGATTATCTGTGTCATTCCAAACAAGTCTTCTGGGTCTCACAAACACAGGCATTATTTCCAGTCTACAAGAACTGGCTATCAAAACAAGCATCAGCTGTTCAGTAGCTTCATATTTTTCTAATAAACATGAAATTAGTGTAGGTAAAAGCTGACACGTGTTGGTTAAAATAGCTGCTATTTCAGAAAAGATGTAGAAGTTCCCAAGGCATAGCTATGTACGTGATTAGTATGACAGGGGGAAACACAAGAGAATTGATGAGTGCATGTAACTGCAAATCTTTTGAGTTTACAAAACCAACTGTTTATTTTCATGAAGGTTTTGAAAATAACTGTAACATTCATGAAGTGAGTTCATACTAATTTTGATACTCCTTGCCAAGTGAAGTGTTCATACACGTGACCTAAATGTCCAGGAGGTATCTCTGTGTCCCAATGAAGAGATTTTGGACATAGCTCAATGAAAAGGATTCAGATTGCCTTGAAAATGATGTGCATTAACGATTCCAAAGCCTTACTCTTAGTTTCTTCAATTACTAAAAATTTAGAAATTCCCTCCATTGAAAATCAGCCCATAGTATTCTTGTGGTAAAGTCTAAAATGCTTTTGACTCCTAAGATGAATTGAAAATTCTTTTTTCTTATTGTGTCCAGGAGCTTTTATGTAGTGTATTCCAAAATGGCACAAAATAATGAAGTTTAGAGAAGCCATTAAGGAAAGAAAAGTGTTTTTCAACTAAGTAAAGATGCCTACAATTCAAACAATAGTACTGCATTTGGCAGATAATTAGTCAATGATTGTCTTTAGAACTCTGAAAATAAATTTAGAAGGAACAGATATGCTGTGCTCTAAAAAGTGACAGCTTTCACTGTTTTTTCTTTTTTATTTTTTAAGCCTTTTACTTAAAGCTTTTTTTTCAGAGGCCGTTTTCTAACCAAATACTCTAATTATGTACGCATGAATAGACCTTGAGGAAACCATACAAGTCTATTCAACTATATGCTATACAGATTTTAATTTTACAGATTCTTATTATTTTAGTTCCACTAAATGCTTTTAGCTAAGGCTGACCAAAACTTTTCCCTTTGAGATTCTGTTTTGAATTCCTTATAGTTGCCATATTTAAACTGTTAGGTTGATACGCCCCATGCCAGATGTCTATGCTAGGATGAATAATTTTGGAAAATTCCAGCAAAAATAGCTCAGTAGTTTTGCAATATTAAAGAAAAAAAAAGTTTTTCTTTTATCCCCATTAATGTGTTATTTTGAAGCAGTTAACTTGAATATTCTTCTTGTTTCTGAATTAGTCTCTCTCCACTTTACAATGGTGTCTTTGTAGAAATGGGTCCAAATGAAGCTCCAGATAAAGTCTTAGCAACAAACAAAGAAACAACAACAAAATAATAGTAACAAACAATCTTAGCAACAAAACACACCCACCCACCCACCCCCACCCACTCCTATTGCTTTTATTGGGGGTCAAATTCTACCATTTGGAGGAGTTTACAATTTTATACGAACTTCTAATATAAATTTAGTATTGTTTAAATGTTTTCTATGTGTTTCTGCTTTCATAGAATCATAATGGTTGGAAGA
>NW_009621692.1:0-11431 GCF_000690535.1 Cariama cristata
CATACTTAAGCGTGTTCTATTTTTACAAATATGCCCCAGTACAGTTATAAAACTTATATTAACTTGCGTGCAGTGCATGTAACCCCATACAGTTAGTAAGACTAACACACTAAAGAACACTTATAAGCCACTAGTATCCTCAAAATACCAGTACTATATGCTGCATGTAGCTTATTTCTAATTAGGTTCTTAACAGCTATTGGTTGTACTTCAGTCTTTAAGCAGACAGATTAGAAAAAAAAAAAGGGCAATGATTTATGTACATTTTCTGAGCCATATCCTTTATATCACTGTTACAAATACTTTAACTTACTCCTCTTCCAGCAAGTCAATTTCTAACATTCCGAAGAAAAACAAGTACATACATTACACTGAGATTTGTGAGTTTCCTGGAGTTCTGTATAACTTTCAGTCTAGCTCCCATGGCACTATCTCAAATGTAAAGCAAAGTTTGACAGTCTCTGAATTTCAGGAACAGTTCAAGAAGTATACACTGAAAGGACAATGAATTCTAAATTGCAAATGTCCCTGCTATCATACAGACTTGGCTCACTTTTTGCCCCAGTCCTTTTACTTTCATGATATGTCTCATCTTGGTATAGGTCATTGCCAAAGGACAAGTTTACAGCAACTTTAAAATGGTTTATATTGGCTCGAGGGAGTGTTGCCCAGTCAGGGTTTAGTCAGAAATGGTTTATGTTGACATGACTCAGGTCTGGGCATTCACTTGCCTTCATTTTCTTTCAGGTTTACCACATGTTCAAACTCGATGACACATATCCTTGCCTGGAGGCAAGGGGATTTTTCCATAGACACTTAAAACTTTCAGCCAAACTTCTGCTTTCACTTTGGTTATAAACTTCAAAAACTTCCTGGGAGAAGCTAGGTGCTGGTACCAAAAAGTACATCACAAAATGAGTTTAAAACCTAATGCCTTCTAGAAACCCTGTACAAATGTACACTCCAGTGCAATGTAAGTAAAATGTGTAGTTTAAGAAATAACCTTTTGTACCCAGAAAGGATGTTCCATTTAATATTTCTGAATTTAAATACAACCAACAAGCTTGAAATAGCTGCTCAAATAATGAGTTCTTTAACAGTAACAGGAAAATCCTTCATTACACTAGAGACATACTGCTTGGAAGCTCTTGACAGTCCATCTTGACACCAACGAGGTGCTAAACCCCAGGCTGGTCCTACACCTATTTGTGCAAGGCAGAAATATACTTACCCACTGTGCACACTACTTATGGCTCTAGCTTAATGTGTTCCTTTGGAAATTGTCTGATATAATATTAGATTTTTAACAGGTCTTCTAGATAAATATTATAAAACAAATATTATTTTTTTTTGGCCAGTTCTTTTTGTGTCTTTTACTTCCTATATGTGTTGTTACCCTGTTGTCTCACCTCACTACCTACAGTCTATTGGCGCTTCCCTGAACCTGTCTAGCTTGCGCAGAGGAAAAGAGAAAGGAAAGTCTTGCACACTTTTGTGTGTTATCCCTTTCAGTTCTCTGGTCATTGCTCAGTTTTCTGCATAAGGTAGTTAGCTCTTCACAAAGAGCTCTATACAACTTTTCCTGACTTATTCTGGAAAGTTATTTCAGCCAGCTCTAGAGTCAGTAAGCAACAAAAGTGGCGCAGAGTCACTTTTATTCACTTCCCACTTCTAAACTGCGCTAAGAGATGCTGGTGGACTTAGTTTACATGCATGATCCAAAGTGACTTTGCAACACAGAACTATCTGAAAACTCCGGAGAAGTTGAAGAGGGAAAAGAAAGTTTTATAAACATTCATTTTGTCCTGAAAGCCTGTTTTCCATGCTTCAGGAAAAGAAAAACTTTTGATTACCTTTATTCCTTTTCTGGTGAAAGCTCAATTTAAGGCAGACTCAGCTGGTCAGTAATGCAGTGACAGCTTTTTCTTCCATCCAGCCTGTTATTTTTGATAGTAAAGAAAAACAAGCATGCCTGGCTGTTATGAACAATGATGAATGACTCAGTATAAACCAAGGGTGGCTTTA
Source organism: Cariama cristata (assembly GCF_000690535.1). Taxonomy (NCBI): domain Eukaryota; kingdom Metazoa; phylum Chordata; class Aves; order Cariamiformes; family Cariamidae; genus Cariama; species Cariama cristata. The sequence continues at coordinate 2,026 of NW_009621692.1, forward strand.
GAAGAAGCACTTAGAAGATTGCAGCCCTCCCATTAGGGCTACCTGGCAAAAGGCACACTTCAGGTCGCATGCCACTGGGAGTGCTTGAGCAGCCTTATCATCCAGACCCAGGAGGTAAAAGCCTCACCGGTCTTTGTTCCCATTTGCAGAATCTGAGACAACAATTGGGAAAAGAGTCGTCTGCATCTAATCTGCATCTCAAGTGGTCTAACTTAATTACCAGCACTTGAAATTTGAACTGTGGTCACTCATTATCCAATAATGTGCAAGAAAAGTGAGGTCTCCTTGAAAGGTCTCTGCAATCATTCACAAGCAGCGCCTTGTGTCCCCATCTCCAACTTTTGCTGTCTATTTCTTGACTTTTCTGCCAGCTCATCTAATGTCAAGGGAGTAGATAAGGATACCCCTGAGACATAACCTCTTGTTCAGGTGTCTGGTACAACATTGTCTTTCTGTCATGCTTATAAACCTAGCTCACAACTCTTAAATATATCAGTAGCTTGTACCAATACGTTTAGTCCTGGAGTCGTCTCCTTATTCTAGTCTCAAAGGGATTCACCTCCTACTTATTCCTTCCAGCTCAATGAATTTATTTTTATGTTTCTATAGAAAATATACACAAGTTTTCGACATGTGAACAAGCACAATAAAATTGCTGCTTAACAACTTTTACTTCAAAGTAAAACAGTATTCGCCATTTAGCATAAATATATAATGGCCCATTCATCCTTTATTTGCAGAATTTCCTTCCTAAACCTGTTCGAAGACACATGACATTTTCCACAAAGTCAAAAGCACTGCCGGTTTTCACGGTGTATTTGCCATTGACAACTGTAGCCGTAACAGAAACACTTGTCTTCTTCCATGGAGCCACAGGTGAAGATGGCACATATAGATCTTCATGGATGATTATGTTAGGCCCAAATGGAAGATTTGAGAGAATTAAATGATTCTTATTGGCCTAAATGTCTTTTGATTCAAGCTTCACATTTTGATATTTTTCCTTTTCAGTAGTTCAGGGAGGACTAGAAGAAGAAGCACAACTAGCCATGCTAGGAGACACTACCACCCTGTGTAAAACTCATCTCATCAGAGCACGGAATTCGTCATGTCTTTTTGCAGAAAGCTAAATAATGTCTGGATTTCGCATGCTAATGAGTGCTGGCAGAAGAATACTACTGGTTACTAAAGTAATGGTAACTTCACTCTTTAGATTATAGAAAAATATGAAGGACAAAAAAGACCAGAATTCTAATATTTTACTGAACAGAAAGTTGGTCATTTTGTAATCCCGAAAAGTGAAATCCTATTTATAGCAACAGTGAAATCAAATAGCATGCGATCACTCTGAGGTTTGCAACATTTGACAAATTGTAATTTTGTTCTTCACAAACTCCTAAACACTTCCTGCTAAGTGACAACAAGCATCAGCAAGTTTCAACAAACCTTCTGCAGCTTCTTTATCTCACTGTAAAGAACAGATGCCGTTTTGGGGCTGCTGTGAGCTCTTCTGTTCTTTGTGTAATATGCACATGTATATGAGAGTGCGCATCACATGAAAATGTGATAGCCAAGGCCCATCTCAAATGCTTTTTCCGTGGTGCACAGTAAGCAAACAGCTGGCTCCACGCAAGAATCTTCTGTCAATTGTGGCAAAAACATGAGCTACATCCAATTTCATGGCAAAAGTGACAAGATTTTCTGCATTAATAATAAAATCATTTGGGTTGTTAAAATATACAAAGATGCTCCCACAGTGTTTTCTAGTATGTTTGTGAAAATTTTTATATATCCTGCCCTTCACCAGTAGCAAGAGGGAAGTATCAAAAGTACATAAGTTAAATAGAGCTGGGGCTCCCAGAAAATAATTACTTTCAGGTTATCAGAGTGCTTTTAAACCTATAAAACAAGAAGCCCAATGAGCTGCAGATTTCAGGATGGTAGGAATTTCACATCATGAAGTCAGAGTAAACGTCACCTGCATGCTTGAACAACATTAACTAAAGTTTTGAATGTCCAAGCCTTTGCCAGTACAAATTTTTCTCCCATTCTGGGTTCCTTTACAGTAGGGCGTAAAAAGACAAACTTAAGAAGTCTCACTAACTGCATAGAAAAGAGAGATTCCTCGTAAAGAGGGGAAAGGACTTGGGTTTGGAAGGCAGGAACATTCCTGATGGAGGAAGAAGCAAGAAGACATTCAGCTAACGAGGGGTATATCAGAGGCTGTGCAGTAAGTAAGATTGAGAAGTAAAAAAGGATTGTTTCAGGGAGGGGAAAGAAAATCATCAGAGATAAACAACATAGAACGAGTGCACAGGGACTTACAAAAAGGGAGTACATCAATAGAAATATGTCCTTAGACAAGCAATGTCAATTTACCTTACTGTTACCAGGTAGACAGCTGCATCTTTACACAAATGTAGGGAAGGCAGAAACCACAGACTTTAGAAGAATTTTGTGTCTGCTCTGCAGTTACATTGTGATGCCATTTTTCCCATCCAGAGCAGTCTTCCAGTCTTCCAGTCTAATGTGCCCAAGTTTTCCATTTACAATATTTCATTGGAAAATGTCAATTCATTGATGCCAAAACATGTAGGAGACAACACATATGTTGCAGCAAATACAGATATTTTGTTCAGGAAGACTATACTATGCATACCAGAACTGGCTCAGTGGCAAGAACATCTTCCTAGAGGCAGGAGACCCAGGTTCAGGCTCTGTTCCCCTGGAGTTAGAGCAAAGATTTCATCTTCAGCCTTTCCCCAGTAAACCCTCAAGGCTATCCATTACTCTTGATGGAACATTTTCAATCTCAACTATTAGAGCAGCTCTATTTTGTCTAAATTGTATTAAGTATTCATTGAATTTTGGGTTTCAACACCATGGGTTAGTGCCCTAATCACCTGGCTATTCTAGGAAGACATGAGGCAAGGCAGAAGATGGTAGGAATCACATAATAAGACTCAACAGCTTTTATAAACTTCCTCAATCAAGCTCCGCAATCCATCACTGCTGACCTCACTTCTGGGAGTCCTGACGCCTTTGCAAACTTCCACTTCCCAGTTAGGTTACGATTATGTCATTAGTAGAATTGGTTGAGATGTCTTTGTCAACCCCTCTGACTCTTTTTTTTTCCATGGGAGAATGCTACAGGGCTTGGATTTAACCTGATAAGGCGTAGAACAGTCTAGAAGTAACAAAACATTTTAGAATGAACAAGTAACTTCCCAACCAAGTCTAATCCTAAGGACATATTAAAATAATCCGTTTTTACTTTACTTAAAAAATTAATTTAAAATAAAGCAAAACAAAACAACATAAAACTGGAGAAAAGCAAAAAGAAATTGTCGAATGCACAAGATAACTGGATGTTTACCTCTACATGTAGATTCTTTTTTGAAGTAAAGATCTAATTCCAAAGTACCTGTAAAAGAAAGTCAATGAAAAGTAAAGATAACGGTCTTTGTTGTGACAAAGCATAATTTAACTGTAAAATGCTAACATCTGAAGTTCAAAGTTACATGGGAAAGCTTCATTTTGAAACAGCATGGAGAGTCTTTTGCGGTTCTTGCAGGTTTCATCTAAAAATGCTTTTTGCTGCCACCACAATAAAGTTATAGCATTACATATGCTCCTACAGTAAGTTAAATAGTTCAGTTATCAAGGATGGCAATAGACAAATGAGAAATACAAGAGCTCAGCGCTGTGAAGCACAGCCATTCATGCTTATTGACTTCCCTGGGCTTGTTCCTCATTGATGCTCATTTTCACACCGTTTGTGTGAGCCAGCCTCCGGATACTTCGTTAATTCATCCACCCTCTGTGTGTTGCATTCACTGCATAGACGCCAGGTCTAACTCTTGAAGACATTGCTTGACTTGATCAGATGAAGGCCTCAGCAGAGTAAAGGCAATCTTCACTCTACCCAGGGGTTTTGCTGTGCATGCCAAGCAGAAGAGAGCAAAAGCATACAAGAGGAAAAGATTCAACGCCAGGTTGGATGAGGCTTTGAGCAACCTTATCTGGTGGAAGATGTCCCTGCCCACGGCAGGGGAGTTGGAACGAGATGATCTTTAAGGTCCCTTCTAACCAAACCACTTTATGAGTCCATGATTCTATAATTCACCTACTGAGTGGAGCAGGGGATGGTAAGACTGAAAAAAATGGATAATTACTGTCTTTTTTTTCTTCTTCTCCCTGTCTCCATAGGATTAGTTGTGTGAAGTGCTCATTACACAGCTTGTGACCAGAAGTTGACTGTGCCACACTGTGGGGTCCTAATCTACACGGCAACTGGAAGAGGGAATGGATTTGGAAGCCCACATCAATATCCCACAATCCTCCAGGTACGCTGTATTTCATAGACGGCATTTTCTGATGCTAGATCTCCCCAGTATTCTCAAACCTAACGGGAGCAAGGAAAGGTGTTGGGTCTGCAAAGGGAGGTTTCAGTAACGTTTGCTTTGAAGACATTAGGAGACAATTCTGGTTTATGCACCTGACCTTGTCAACATTATACCAAAGTTTAAAATTGATCTATCATTTTATAATCCATTTCAAGTTCATATTCTCCTTTCCAGTACCAGGAAGAATCTCATTGTATGAAAGAGAGAGAAAAACATTGCTCTCGCTCTTTAGTGCTTTTCACTCTCTAAATGGTCTTTTTTGTGCTTTTACATTTTCAAAGGAATAATTTCCTGTCCAACTCAATTCTGCTTGTCACATACACAGTTCATGATAAAGCAAAAATAAATAAGATATTCCAGTTTCCTAAGATTATATAACATGGGGTATATTACCAAAACCCTCATTTAAGCAAGACCTTTGAGTTCATGGGGCAGCGTACATAAGGTCTGCAAAATCAAATCAAAAACGAGCTTTACCATAAAGTCTTCCCTCTGCCACAAGTAGGACAGTAATATCCCTGTCATTATGGATATTTTTTTTTCTCATTCTTTGTTCATGTAACTAATTCCAACACAGCTGTCACATAAAAGATTTGATATGACAAAAAACTTTGTGTTGTTACAATACTTATGGACCATCTAAACTTATACAAACCAAAAATACACTTGTCTCTGTAGAGTTTCTTAAAAAATCTTTTGACCTATCTTGATTATCCAGGGACCTGAAAAATGAGATCCAGTTTGAAAAGTGGAAAAAAAAATATTCCTGCTATTATTTGACAAATGTCTTTCAGTTTTCTGTGTTTTGAAGACAATGGGTATGTATGACAATGACAGCAGAGTTTCAATGGATTCTAGCAAAAGGTATACCTGATCTCTGACATCCATGTGTCATCTCAGTAGTGAATGTTATAAGAATTTGCCAATAGCTTCAAGATCTTCGTGCTTGTCAGTGAGTTGTGTATTGTTTACATTTTTTGCTTTGAATTTCAATTTCAAAATATGTGAAAACAATCAAACTAGAAGAAGTGTCAAGAGAGAATACAAACATTCATATACCACTGAGAATGACTGGTACAGTGATTTCAGATTTTAATTGCCAGCATAGCATGCTGACCGATCTCACTATTAATGAAGAAAAATAAAAGAGTGTTTACATCAGGAAACGGAGCATGACAGTCATGACCTAAGAAAAGCAGAATACATTTTTTTAATTTTTAGAACAAAGAGAAATTTTCAGTGTTATATTTTTGCTTGAATAGACACATCACCAAGGACCATATGATTTGCAAATCTGGTTTAGTTCATCTGAAAAATCTCACAGATCAGGAATGTTCTTTTTCTCTCTTAATCATTTTGCTTGGTCCCCAGATTAAATGCAATTCAAACCTCTCTATCAATATGCATTCAAAATCAAAATTTCCCATTAGAGCTATTTGTAACTAAGAAATGTGTGCCTGTTGACACAAGAGCAAATGAAATGAATGAATCTGCAGACCTCAAGAGAAAAAAGGAAAATGATACTATAGCAGCCACCGTCTGGTATTTATTTCATCATCTTTCTACCCAAATGTTTTCTTCGGTTTTCTTTTTTAGCTTTCTTCGGGTGACATCTTACAAAAACCTGGATACCTTACTCTCAAGGAAAGCTTTTTTCGTGTACATGGACTCAAAGAAGTACCAAGAAAAGCTTTTTGTGTGTGTGAACTCAAAGGAATACCATATGTAAAGTACTTATAGCACAACATTATATACAAAATTGCTAATAGAACAGATATTACAAAGCTGAGAAATGCAAGCACATATTGAGGTTCACAAAAACAGAACATGGTAAACCGCTAACGTTCTGACAATTTCATAGGTCTTACTCAAGTTCAGGGCGACATTAAGGAGCCTACAATTGTTACTCAGCTCTCATGCTTTCAGTCACAGTGCCTTTGAAAAGTGAGTTAGGGTCAATCAAACAAAAAACTTGTCACTGTCATAATGTGACTGATTACCATAACATCTGATTTCAAATTTAAAAAAGACTATTGGGGGTCTGGGAAATGTTGGGTCTGTGTTTTCTAGCTCTTACTATCCTCAGACTGCTGTAGATCTTTCCTATTTCTCCTTCTGCTCCCATTCTGGTGCTTTTCTGTTTTCTGCTCAGTCTTGCTTGTTTTTAATCCATCACAGTCTGCCCTGGCTTGCTTCCACCTGCAGCTCTAACCTAATACTGTTCCTCCCACCCCCTTCTATTATTTTCTCTGAGGAAAAGGAGGAAACTTCAAGTCTTATCCCCAGCACAACAGAGGAAAGAAGTGAATAGATAACGTGTTCTCCACCAGGAGAAACAGGACTGTGAAACAGTCCAGTAAAAATCAGTATCCATCTCATATGTGCTGTCTACCAAATATTTGTGACTCGTTTTCCAGCAACAATATATCATGGCAAGCAATGATTAATTCTTTTTTTTTCATGATTTAGTACAATTTTTTAGCACCTCAAATTAAGTTGCTCATTCTTCATAATAAAATATGGTCCAGAGGTGGAATAAAGTAGAGTAAGACTTAGAAAAGGGAAGGATGATTCGTTTTGCCCTGATTACAAATGAAACACTGTAGGGTTTGTTAAAATTTGATATGCATATCATTACTCCTTGAAATTTACTACCCCACACTCCCTGTTGCTCCCAATACAGTGCAGTTGTACGTAAGAGTAACACCTATTAAAGTGTCTGAGAAAATCCTGTCTTCAACTGCAAATTTCTGGCCCATCTGAAACCTAAGCCTGTGTTTAAGCTGACTCTAGGCACAGCCTACAACTTTGCAAATGTGTATTCGTGTTCATATGCAACGAGCAGTCCACTCAACCATTTCAAATTCCACTTCCAAGCAAAGAGTTTCCACTCTGATTCCTAACAGGGGAAAGAAGACCCTCAAGACTGTTGCTCCCCAAACGTTTCAGGTACTCAGACCAATAACTCATAGATGAGAATCTCTCTTCCCATCATGGCAACCTGAGCAATTGGGAAGAAAAGAGTCATAGTCTGTCTCCCACTTGAGGAACGAGGTGAATAAGAGGGATGGAGGGACAGCGATAGAGGCAGGGAGTAAGTGAGAAGTTGTCTAACAGCAAGGAGAGATCCAGGCTAATATGGATAACGGCAAAACCACCAACTCCTTTGTCAGTGTTTGCAACCCCTGGGGAGTCCCCGGAGAAGATAGTATTGTTCAAACAATGGATTGATCGGCATGTTCATGGGCTGCGAACAGACCAGCTTGTGGTCGAGAGGCGGGTGGTGGGGGAACAAACAAGAGATTTGGAGCCGTAGGGAGCCGGGAGGGAGGCCAGCCAGGCATACTTTGCGCCGTCAGCACTGACATGTGGCCATGACTGCTTAAAGAGTAAAAATGCAGAGGAAAAGAAGTTAAGTAAGGCCATGCCAGAGGCGTTAGCTCAGCTAAGATCTGTCACAGGGAAGAAAAAATATTTTGAGGCAGAAGACAGAGTGTCTGGGTAGGAGCTGTCGTTGGAGTGGAGAGGAGCCGTGCTCTGAACATAGGCTAAACACCATGGAAAAACAGATTGTAAGCACCTCAGCCTGGGTGACCCCAGAACCAATGGGCATCTCTGGTTTTGGTCTCCCTCACTTGGTTTGAAAGTTAATCAGGATTTTTTTTTAGTATTTCTCAGCCAGAATTGTATTTTATAATAGATATAGCATAAAGTTTAAACACATTAACTTAAAGCTTTGCTGCCAGTTGCCTCCCATTTGGAGGGAGTAATTTAGGTGTCTGTGTTCTGTTGAAAAACTTTTTATGTTAAAAAGTAGCAGTATGGATGTCAAGGTAGAAATAACTCCACATTTGACTCCTAGGCCTACTGCAAGCTACAGCTTAATGCAAAGCCTACAAGGAAGAAATTTATTTCCTGCAAAAACTTGTACCAACATTAAGTTTTGTGGCATTTTAGAAGTCAATCACAAAAAGACATCCTACTTCAGAACTTAAGTTACTGTGGATTTACTCAAAAGTTTTATCAAGCAAGGCTATATCAAGCAAATACTGCAGATTGGTGGTAGATCTCTAGCACAACCACTGGCTTTGAGGACCTGATGCATGCACCATATGAGTATTGTGGTAGATGACTTTGAACTAGCTGCAATTTTGGGCCACTGCCAAGTCAACATGGACATTCTGAGAAGACGAAAAAAGATCACACACCACTGTATAGCTGAAGCAGAAAAGTGGTTTGTGTCTGGGACTCTTTCTTTTAAGGTACAGGACCACACACAAGAAAGGCTTCCAAGCTATTACTTCTTATGGAAAAGCACTGACAGGAGCAGTGAGTTATTTAAACATTTATTAAATCAGTTCACAACAAATAGTAACACATCAAGTGTTACCCTCGCTTGTTGTAGCAGCCTCATTCTAAGAGGGAAAATACTAGTCAAACGATTTTTTAAGTCTTTAAGATATTAATTTAGTTAGTATCTAAGACAAAAATTTCTCTAGGGCTTCCCTAGCAGTTCTTATTTCGCAAAAATAAAGAAAAGAAGGAAAAAATACAGCCGTAGAGTCTTTTTCCCTTTTTCATGTTTTTGCAAAACTTAAACAGCTATTTCTCAGGCTCTTTTCTCTCCATTTTCTTCATTTTGCTAAAAGCTTTGACAAGACAATGATTTTTTTCTCCTGGTTAAACACTTTCACTTCTTACTCTCCCAACTCCCCACCTACTGTGAGAAAAAGTTCTCTGTAAACAGTGGTATAGGGTATGAACAGAGAGATATTTTCATGTTTTAAGTGAAATGTCATTTATTTTGAACAAAAAAAGTAACTTACTTTAACAGCTTACTTTAATATTTGCCTTATAAAAATTATTTTGTGCACCCAGTGATTTTTCTAATAAAATTTTGCAGCCCTTCTTTTTCACATGAAAACCCATTAGTCCCTTCCCTTCCCTTCCCTTCCCTTCCCTTCCCTTCCCTTCCCTTCCCTTCCCTTCCCTTCCCTTCC
>NW_009621692.1:11495-22359 GCF_000690535.1 Cariama cristata
CTTCCCTTCCCTTCCCTTCCCTCCCCTTCCCTTCCCTTTTTTCTCCTCTTTTTTAATACAATATGGATACAGAAGATGAAGTGCAAATAAAATCTCCTATACAGATACAGAAGAACAACAGCAGGAAAATCTGTTGGTGTGATGGCAACTGGTTACCTACCTGGTGCATAGCAAAAGACAAACTATTTCCTGAATTTGCAATAAAAAAACTCCACTGACTTATATTAGCCACTGACCACACCACTGAGCAGTGATTTCAGATCACCAGAGGATAAGGTAGCCTCTCAAAAAGAGGAGCATGTGTTTTGTTGAGGGCAATGTGCCCATCGTGGGGAGGTGAGGACAAGGAAGCTGAGGTGAACAGCAGCCCTTGGCCCTGCCTGTTTTCCCCTTTCTTCTTCCCTCTCTCTTTTTTAGCACTGGTATGAAGCTTGTGAGGTTTATTTTGAGCTTTTGAGCAGATGGGCAGGAGTCAGTGCATCTATTGCCTTGGAGTAGGTTGCATGCCCTGTGTTTCATTTTTTAGCAGGACAAGGACGGTACCCCTTCTGACACATCTCTACCTTCCTTTTTGCAAAAGCATTTAAGATGAAGTGGGGAAGGAAGTTGCTGTAGAAGGGTGATGGTCCAGGTTGAATATTCTCTTTGGAGGGATCTGGGACCTATAGCAGAGCCAGGGCAAGTGTTAGGTCAGGAGGCAAACTACTGGGGGCTGGGGGAAAAAAAGGAGGGGAAAAGAGCACCATGGAGTGGTGAGGAGCCTATAAAATGTTTGAAAACCTAGCAGCCCTGAGCCCCGCTTCTGAAGTCGGAAAACAGCTGTCAAATGCCATGCAAAATAACCATATTTCTTACATACAAAACAACAAATTTCACTAGTTTATTAATTCACTAATTCACTGGTATAACTCAAGGACTTCAACACTACCAATAAACAAGAAACCATGCCAATGAAACCAAGAATTACTATTATAGCATTGTGAATAAGCATTACACATAGCATAGGTACAAAGAGTCTGAACAGATTATGTTGGCAATTCTTCTGAATGCTTGAATTCATCGTCTTAATGCCTAGCTTCTTTGTTGTAAGTACTAAGAGCTAAAAATTCATAGCTAACTAGAAGACAGAAAAAATCCCCCAACTTTACAAAACTCTTTGACAAGAAACACAAAAAAAAAGAGAAAAGACAAAAATATCATTAACTGTCTGCAGTAGATCTTCTTTTACCATCCTTTGAGTTACTTCTTGTAAGCACTGACAAAGTGAGGAGTAAAATAACCACTCTATTCCTCTTGTAGGCAGAGAGGTTTGGGGGTTCCCTTAGCTTTTCTTTTTTTTTTTTTTTTAAATTTAGCCAAGTCTTGGCCAATATTAATAAGCATGCTTGAATAGCAAGCCACTATTGAATACTCTTAAACTTCTCACTCACTGTCCACAGAGACAAAGAAGTTTCTAACCAAATTTGAATAACAAATTTGAGGAACTTGTGATCAGGTGAAAAAGTGTGCATAGATAATTCAGCATGAAATATTAATTTAGGTTCCCTGGGAAAGATATTTATGGGCTACTTTATCACTAGCAGTAGAAGGAAATAAAGAGAAGTGGAGATATCACAATTTTGAGAAGTACTCAGAAAAGCCAGCGTGTTTGGGGTTACATGCATATTTCAACACCAGTTTCTGTGCTTTGTTTAGCAGAATACTGGTGCACAGATGTTAAATAGATCTTCTGGTTTGGGACCGAGAGCCCAAGACTCTGTTCTTCCAACTAATTACTTTAATTTTACAATTAGAGCACAATGCTCTCTCCTCCCTCCTTCAAATGTTCCCTCTCTCCCCTCACTGTTCCCATAAGTAAATCCTACATGCTCGGCTCCATCAGCCTCCTATCCTCTAATTCACTTGCATGCTTCTTTTCCTCCTACCAGGCAAATAATATTTTTGGTTTTCCAGGTACAAGATGCTTGAAGGAGACAAACACGCAATCTCTGTCCTTTTTCAGCAGAGTTCAGATGACAGTGAATTGACCTTACCAACATATAAATACACATTTCTGCATTTTTAGGGAGAAGAACAGGAATTTTTAAGGGATGGGAAGGAAAAAGTAGAGAGAAAGTTAGGTTTTCTTACTGTTACGGAGCACACACCATAGCCACATGACCAGACTTTCTGATCACCTAACTGTACTGTACAGGAACAGACCAAAATGGATAAAAATATAGCTCTGTATTCCTTTACATGTAACTAACACAATTTTATTACAAGTAATCAGTCACTCCCAAGGTGTGTCAAAAAATGAAGGTGTTTCTCACCAGATGATAATCAGTAGAATTTTTGTTATCAAGCGAGTAGATCCCCAGAAATCATCTAAGAACAAGCTTGCAGGGTAATAAATACATCTTAAAGTTAAAAACAAACCTTTTTTTGCCAATGGTTCTCCTCGTGCCTGACCAGAGGTTTTTAAATTATGGACATTGACGGCTCATTTCAAAAAGTTTCTTTACAACTTTGACAACTGGAGTTTCCACCCTGTTGATATGAAGCTGACTTTTTTGAAGGTAATGTAAGTACTGTGTAATACATTAAGATAGATTTGACTCTTTAATATTTATAAGATTAGCATTTATATTAGACCATAATGAGCTCCAATTAGTATCATTCCAATCTAACCTAAGGTCTATAACCCAATTTTCTTACATTTCAGACATCATCTTCAAAAGTAAGATGGAAAAGAATTGATTGATTCCTGACAACATTTTTTAGGGTCTACTGGGAAGAAGAATTGCTTGAATGATTGATCAGCATTTTTCCATCTGTCGCTTCAGGTACCTTTTATGAAAAATACCTTGTAAAGCTATGCATTCACTGATAATAGCAAGTATTTAGAAATTAACTTTTTTTTTTTTTTTGCTTGTTCAAAATCTAAACATTTCCCTTGCTTGTCAAATAAATCTTTAATTAAATCGATTTCCCTTGTTGCATCCTTTTCACAGGTAGATTGTTAAATCACTTGAAAACTCAAGGTGTTGCCAGGTTGGCATCTAAATAAATTTATCCTGTATAACCCCTGCTGACACCCTGAGCTCTGCTCTAATGAGTAGTGCTGTGACCGATCAGAAGGCTCTTTTTTTGAGATTTTCAGTTCACATACCCAGCAACCTACCATCTTTTGATTGAACTTAGTGCTTCCATTGAAATGTGTGAGGTGAAGGAAAAACCTCATGTAGGCTGGAAAGCAGTTGCTGGACTCACAGAGCTTGTACTTTATGGAGAAGACACGGTAAATGCCCACTACAGACAGGGAGATGGAAGGTGAAAGGAAAGTATAAAAGGGATATTAACCTAACAGAGATGCCAGAAGGATTAGCCCCCTCTAACTTCAGGAATCAGTAGGTAAGTGAAGATAAACTTGTGAGGATAATTTTAAACTATGGGCTTTTTCATAAGGTTGTAAGTTTTCTTAGGAGTAATTTTCACTTTATGAATTTGAGTCAAAATAAGGTTAATTTTTTGGACGTGTTTCAGCAGAAGAGAGTCTTAAATCCGACATGGCATAGGAATTGTTGTGGGAATAAAAGCATAAGAGGTGTGAGAAGTCGACACATTTAACCAGTGATGATGCAGTAAGATAAGGCTGAATAGAGACGGAGCTGTGAAAGGACAGTTCTTTGTGTGCAAAATCCCACATCTCCATCACCTGATCTCTGCAGCATCTCCTTCCTGTAAGCAAGCTCAACAACAGATCTTATTTCTTCTGAAGAATGACACAGAAACAATTACTTCCATGTCAAAAGAAAATATATTGTCCCTAATGTTCAGCCTACATAAACCACAAGTAATTCACCTATTCGTATTTATAATATAGGTTAGTGTGCATATACAATCCAATTCACACACATCTCTTCAAGCAAGTTCTCCCACCTGCGGCCTTCCAATACCTGAAGGGGGCCTATATGAGAGACGGGGACAGACTTTTTAGCAGGGTCTGCTGTGACAGGACAAGGGGTAATGGTTTTAAACTAAAAGAGGGCAGATTTAGGCTAGACACAAGGAAAACATTTTTTACACTGAGGGTGGTGAGGCACTGGAACAGGCTGCCCAGAGAGGTGGTGGAAGCCACATCCCTGGAGGCATTCAAGGTCAGGCTGGAAGGGGCTCTGAGCAACCTTATCTAGTTGGAGATGTCCCTGCTCACCGCAGGGGGTGGACTAGATGACCTCTAAAGGTCCCTTCCAGCCCAAATGATTCTATGATTCTATGATTCTCTACTCCCTTGTAATTCTTCCCCTTTCAAGTAAAATCTAGTAACTCTCCAGGTCAGCTGGCAGTGCACCTTCTGTAATGCTTAAATTTTGTACTTTTGTCTATGCCCAGAAATTGTAAAATCAATTTGACTCAACATGCCATGCAGCAAAGGAGGATTATGCAAGAATATCAGTGAAGGCCCTGGAACAGAGATGCTTTTTAGATAGGTTGCATAAATCAAGAAGACTGTTTCTGTAAGCCTTCCACACTACAGCATCCTGTACAGGCTCATCCATTGAAATCTTTCCTTGTATGACCCACCAGCTTCCAGGAAAGTGGGGTCCTTCAATATATCAAATGTGCTACACATGTTCTTGCACTCTTGCAACTGAAAATCAATGCAGCAATGAGAAAAGGTCTTGCTGATAATAGAATAAAAAAAAATAGCTACAGGGTGAAAAAAATCTGGTAAGACTAGTAATTATATATTTGAAGTAGAAGAAATAAGTTGAAACCTTTAAAGTCCACGGGAATTGTGATTAAACACAGCGCATGTAGCATACTTAAATTCAAGGTGACAAGGTAATCAGATATTTGAATTGTTTAGAAGACACTAATTTACAGTTGCTAAAATGCTTGGGATACTAGTTGTCCCTTCAACGGCACACTTCCCTCCTTATCCTAAACTGACAGAGGTACCCTAAGTTGGTGTTTTTCAGCTGATATTACAGTGAAAGACCAGAATAATGAAAGTCTAATGGCTGAATTAGAAAGCATCTTGCAGCCAAATCCTTTATCAGCATCCAATGTTATGGACACCACTGTAGAAAACATCTCAAAAGTAAGAGGTTAGTACCATATTATTCCCTTTATGCCTATAAGCTCTTTTTTAGGGAAAAAAAAAAAAGGAAAAAAAATCCATTTGTTCAACCTACCTCTTTCTCCGTTATCCGTGTTGATTACCAGTGTTGGTTTGGGGCAATTAAAACAATGCAAGTGGTGAATTTGAGTACCCATTTTTATATTGACTGCACAGCACTGGTGGGAGAAAAGAGGTAGTTAGATGAAAACTCATTAATTTATGCATGCAGACAAAGAAGCTGCACTGAAAACAAACACACAAGAAAAGCATTTCTAGATCAGACCAAGAGTTCATCTTGCTCAGCAGCGAGTTCCAACAGCAATCAGAAGCAACCACAGAGGACAGCTTAGTGCTGGGGAATACATAATACTTTGCTCAACACTTTTTCAGCCCCCAGACCTTTTCAGTTCTGGGTGCTCTTGAGCAGCTTGTGACCTTTATTTAGTTGGTAAACTCCAGCGGATTGCTATTGCCTGAACTTCTGCAGCCTTCCCTACCGTTGCATGGTGTCTCAGCTTTCACATGCTGCTTTGGCAAGGACTTTGATCACTCAGATAACCATGAGCCGGCAGTGTGCCCAGGTGGCCAAGAAGGCCAACAACATCCTGGCCTGTATCAGAAACAGTGTGGCCATTGATTTCTCTTTACTCACAATTTGAATTGAAACTGGGCATCTTCAAGAATTAAGGCTCCCAGTTTTGGGCCCCTCACTACAAGGAAGACCTTAAGGTGCTGGAGTGAGCCCAGAGAAGGGCAACGAAGGTGGGGAAGGGTCTGGAGCAAAAGTCTGATGGGAAGCGGCTGAGGGAGCTGGGGGTGTTTAGTCTGCAGAAGAGGAGGCTGAGGGGAGACCTGATCGCCCTCTACAACTACCTGAAAGGAGGTTGTAGCGAGTGGGGGTTGGTCTCTTCTCCCCGGTAATTAGCGATAGGACAAGAGGAAATGGTCTCAAGTTGCGCCAGGGGAGGTTCAGGCTGGACATTAGAAAGAACTTCTTCACTGTAAGAGTCGTTAGGCATTGGAACGGGCTCCCCAGGGAGGTGGTGGAGTCACCATCCCTGGAGGTGTTCAAAAAATGTTTAGATGTGGTACTTCAAGACATGGTTTAGTGGACAGGGTGGCATCAGGTATACGGTTGGACTTGATGATCTTTGAGGTCTCTTCCAACCATAATGATTCTATGATTCTATGATTATGAGCACGGCTTTCAATATCAGTTCTGCTAGCTTCCTTATCCCCTCCAGAGGATCCAATAGAAGTTGCACAATATTAATGCCTTCCAGTAATGTTTTTAGTTCCTCTATCCATTCATTACAAGTACACTTATCACCGTGATGTCTAGGGGGTCTTTCAGATCTCCTTTTGCTTTCCCAGGGATGTAGAAAGAGCCAAAAATGCTTTAATCCACCATGCAGTAACACTTTTGTGATCTTTATTCTCTAAGGCAGACCTGAAAGTTAATGATGTATTTGTGACCAGGAGATTTAACGGCAGCTGAGGGATCTGCAGGAATAGCCCTCAGAGAGCTCTGATAAGAGTAGGTGCTGAATATACCTATCAGTGATGTGGTAGATCTGACACCACAGGTCCACAGAGACATTAAGTTTCCCTCTACCTACAGTACTAAAAGAAAGGTGAAAGGGTAGGATTTATTAACAGGTATTCTCCATGTCAAAGTTTAATGCATTTTTCAGCTGTTTCAATTAGAAAGTTTTTTGCTTTTCAAATGTTTTTTTCTAGGATTTCCAATAGTAGATATTTTTTTGCTAAAAATGCAAATAGCTGAAATGCGCACGTGCTATTTGAATACAACAAATGGATTTTTCTTGCTTCAAGCAGGCTCCCTTCCACTAGAAAAGAAGATTGCCTTGCTAAGCAAAATACTTTTTGGAAAACTAGGTCCATTTTCCCATTTAAAGCAAAATGCATATGGCTAAGCCACTATTTATGAGCCAACATATTTTCAAAACTGAGTAAATCTAATTTAAGAAAGGTCTTTGGGATCTGCTTTGAAAAATACTACATAGTAACTTACATGACTTGTACGTCTCTTGGGATCATAAACTCAGCTTAAAGGTACAGAAAACAGCAGTGATTTGATCAAGGATTTTGCTTAAAAATAAAATATTTGCTAGAGGTACAATCACTTATCGGTATTTTAAATAAACCGTCAGTCTTTGCCAATTCCTAAAGCCCTTTTGGGGTATTTTGCCCAGAGGAGCATTTCCCAGAGGCTTTTATCATGTCTGGAAAGGGGGCTTATCTGCAGAGTATTATTCATGATTTGTCTTCAAGGTATATTCTATTTTTTGGACAACGTCTTCTGTGGAAAAACAAATATTTCAAGACAGAATACTTTTAAATTCAAAACTGCCTAAATTTCTCCATGCCACACATCAAATAAGTCAGCCTCCTGTCTTTCGCTGTAAATGTTTCAAAACATTCAGCAATGATCTGATCTATGAACTAGGTCAGTGAACTCTGGCTGTTAGTGACTCGGACACTACATACAAGACTTTTGCATGATTTTCCGTGAAAGCCGGAAGACCTTTACATGTCAGGCACTTGCCTGCATTGGCTGGACTGGAAAACCAAATCCTGAGGAGACCTGACATGACTTCAGCTAGTAAATGGAAAGTTGTTGCCCATGTTTTGCAACAGGGTCAGGATTTCTCTCCACCTGCTACTGGGTCATTTATCAGTGTGAGCCAGCAGATACACTCCTGAAAGCTCAGCTTTTATCACCCAGTGCATTCCACCGTACATCCAAAGCCTTGAAATCCTTTCTTTTATTACTTCAAAGACTAAACAACTCATTCAGAGGAAAATCATATGCCTTCTGCACCTTAAATCCCCCATCAACATCGTCATAAGTGAGTTAGTTATTCCTGAGATACTCTTCTGGATTTTTTCCCCAAGGATATTTAACTAAAAGGATATATAGCTATTGAGCCGTTTCAAAATTTGAGCAATAGCAATAGTCTACAAAATGAAAGCTATGTTGTGGCAGATGAGAAGAGGTGGAAGAAAATGGAGACGCTGCAGAGGATCAGCTGTGGTTCAGAATTTCTTGCAGGTGTACAATAATTACCTAACGGATCACTCACACCCTTCTGCTCTGAAGAGAAAAAAGGCACTCACTGAAGCATGTGTTGCAGATCAAACTGTTCGATGTAATTCTGGCTGCAAAAGGAGAGAGAAATTTGTCCACCATTTTAGCATATCTGGTTTTATTTCACTTGAAAGCGCAATTGGGAATAATGTGACCATCCAAATGACTTGTTTGGAGCTGACAGCAGTCTAATCACTGTCTTATTTAGGTTGATAGATGAAGGGGAACAACAGACAGTTTAATCAACTCTAACCTTTTCCTGCCCAGAAGCTGTATTTCGGCTAGTGTTGTAATTGAGGATATTTGTGTTGTGTAATGACTGTGCATAAGGCATTCAGTTACCAGGTTGGAAGCTGCATGTACACCTGACTAAGTTCCTTCTAATTCCTAATTTAATGTGAGGTTCTGCATCACCAGATTAAAAAAAAAAATCTGTAGCAGCAGAATTAAAGGTCTTTTTAATGTATGTGTTTTTTCAAAATTAAAATATGGAGTGATCAGTTTCCAGTTTTCATTACTAAAAGACTAGCTCCTCAAGCTCATTAGCTTAGTTGTGATTGGCTCCTATCTTGCATAATTCTTTTGTTCCTTGATGAATAAGCAGAGATTTCAGCAGCAAATGATCCTATATGATGAAAGTATAACATGTTTTTCTCTGTATAATGTTATATGTGAGTTTAATAATTCAAGTATTAGTGTTGGTAGAAATCATCCAGAAGTGTTCCTACCTGAAAATATCCCTCTTGGAATCTCATTCCACACGTTTCTATGAACCTCTTTTACTTATGAATATGGCAAAAGAAGACACGGACAAGAGGATTATTGAAATTGGAGATCAAAATATATTTCAGGCTTGAGTGTTTTAACAGCTTGTCCAAGCAGGAGTGTTCATTGCTGTAGTGTATATTTCAGTTAGTTCTTGAATATGGCTATTCATGATCAAGTAGGTAGATAATTTTTATTTTTGATTTTGTGATTCCAATCAGAATTTCACTATGAAGAGTATAGTGTAAGGATAGTGAAATCAACTTGTTAAGGTACAACTGGTGTTTAGGAGGAAAGACTCCAGCATAAGAACTGACAAAATAGCTGCAACAAATGAAGCATTTATTGTGAGAAGTCATGAGAATTATTTTGCCGATTGTCAGCTAAACATCGAGCATTTTCATATTAACTTGGAAATAGCAGTCTCCATTAAGAAACCCCAGCAGCTGAAATCCTGCTATTCACAAGAAAATAATAAGAAAAAAAACCCTTACTAGACAATATTACTTTGTGTTATCTACCAAACCCTATGCATGAGCTCTTCTCTTGAATATCCCCGCTTTGTTCCACAGTGATGTATTTAATGGCCTCATTTGTGTATTGGTTCACATTTTCATTATATTTTGCCATTTAGCATTCTCCATGATTGTGTTTCATTGAACAGATGCACTACAGTTTCTCTGCAGCAAATTCTATGATCCATAATTAGATGTCAATATGTTTTCTTGTAATGCTATTGTGAATTAAACACATTTTTAGTTACATGGACATTAATTAAAATCATATGCTGAATTGTTACATCTTTTCAAGCCAGTTGGAGAAAATATTTCTGGTTTACTTGAGTGTTGTAGAGCATTCCATTTTATTTCTTCATTAGTTACTGTACTGAAAGAACCTACGCCCATCCCACCCCAAATGACGCCATAATAACGTTCATAACAAGATCAATCCTGCCCTGTGATGCATGGACCTAAGTGCTAAAGAATGCCTTCAGTCATATACACTTAAATTAGGAGATGAGGACACGCTCTCTCTAGGAACTGAAATCTGCATTTATTAAACACAACAGGGGAAAAGTAAGACCCAGAGCTTATCTTCATCCCAGATATCACTGCCTATACAGGGGCATACTGGAGAATAAATACATTACATTAGGAAAAAGTGACCTTCAACCAAGGAAGAACTGGTCCCACACTAAGTGCCTACAAGCAAAGTTTAGAAACCTGACTGCTGTTAACAGATAGGGGAAAGAGGGAACAAGAGTAGTACCGAGATCTTGCATAATCATTGACATGTTTTATATACTAAATGATGTAATTTTTTTTTTTTTTTTTTTTTTGCCTGTAGGGTAATCAGTTTTGATGGGCAGGAGCTAAGAATTTTCTTTTTAAAAAAATCTATAGCAGTAAGTTTTGGAGGAGGTTTCAAACAGGTCCCAACAGAATGAATGGCATAAGGCTGGCATAAGATGTGTGAAATAACTGTAAACAGCTAGTGGGATGTGAGCTAGTGAGGAAAAGAGCAAAGAACAGCTTAAAATAATAAGGCGAGCCAGTGAGAACCAATATTCTTCCCTATTATTGTAGGTGGCACGTCCTTCCAAAAACACCCTTTTGGTTAGTATAACATTTATTTCTACTTCCTACTCACTGAGGGCAAGTTTTGCCTCCACTTTACAGTTGCCAAAGTTTCCAAGAAGTAAGTGATGAGATTCAGAAAAGTAAAAGAAGGCTGAAGAAGGGAGGTTGGGGTTCAGCCTCTCCTCTCCTTGGTGGAGGTTCACTCTCTGTGATACGTTGCTGCGGACCACAGACGGGCAGAGACAAGCAGAAGAGGTACCCATTAAGAAAAAAAAAAAAAAAAAAAAAAAAAGAAAAAAA
>NW_009621692.1:22369-29749 GCF_000690535.1 Cariama cristata
AAAAAAAAAAAAAAAAAAAAAAAGAGACTAAATAGTTCCCTTATTGAAATGCCCCATGTAAGGCAAAGAGAGGATTCTGCACTGCCCCTTCTTTATTCTCCTGCTGTGGCACATCTCCTTTTGCCAGTACCTCTCTCCAGAGAGTTTAGGTACGGGACTGAGTTTGCTCCAAGAAGAAGCAATGACCTAGATAAGAACCAAATTCTGCTTTTTCATACAATTTTATCATGCAGCACCATACAATCGCGTACTGCAGTATCTAAGTAGCTTTCAAAGGACGGGCTAAGGATTTGATTAGGAAAGTATGGTAGAACGTAGATGGGGAAAAGAAAGAGAGATTAATGCAAGCCAAAATGAGCTCCTGTCATCTGTGGAAACATAAAGCTGTCCTATGATGCTTTCAAACCCCACAGGTGTTTTGCTGCAGTGGGAAGCCATTGCTAACTTGGGTACAAAAGCAATTTTTCTGCAGCTTTCCTCACTCTGTCCTCCCTCACTCCTCTCCATATGCAGCTGTATAGGGAAGATTGTAACTAGAGTTTGTGGGGATGTGCCTTCAGCTTTTTCCAAGCTGCTAATTGATTAAAATTTGAATGTTTATAAGATGGGTATTTGCAAAATGAGACATTCAGAAGGAGAAATGGAAAAATTTTTCTTCATCCCATTTCATTGTTATTTTAGTGAAAAGTTCAAATTTTTAGCTTTCAGAAGATGCAGAAAGACATATGAAAACAAAAAACTTATAAATGACTGTCTTTTTCCAAGTTTTCAGCTTGTGAAAGTTAGAGACATTGCAATTTCTCTTCCTGACTTAGCTCTATTTTCAGTGAGAGCACATGCGGTTCTAATGAGTGCCATTAGGTCCGTGACAAATTTTCTGAGTATCAAACATACTTATGGTAAAACACAGACTTCACAAAATTAAAAATAGTGTATTGAGTTCTTAGGAGATTGAAAGGCAAACATTCTGAACTGTGAATAAGTCAATTTTTTAAAACCTGTAAGAAAAATCAAATTTAGAAAGGAGCTCAATTTGCATGCAAGATTTACTGTAAATTTTGAACACAAATGTCATTGAAATGTTCACAGAATTAGGTTATACAAAAGACAACTTCTGATTGAAGACTCTCTACTATTTGCAAGTATCACATAGGCAAATAGCTAGAGCAGTTATGAGTTTAAAGTCTACAGATCAAGGCTAGGATTCTCTGAACACATCAAAAGTCTCATAGCAGCTCCCAAGGTTCTGCTGATTAACCCAGTAGGATATTAATTAAGGAAACATCTGCCATCCATACTCAGCATTCTCTTTCACCAATTAGGAGAGATCTGGGTAATTCAGACTTCTGAAGCACATCTTTTTCTTCTTTTTTTTTTTTTTTTTTTTTCCTGGAGAATTAAGTCTATACAGCACTGTCTGAAATAAGCCAGTTTACTACTAAAACAGACTGTAATACCTACTGGAAGTAGCAGAACTGAAGGAAAAAGAAGATTATCATTTTAAAAATAGTTCAAGCTATGTGACCCAGTTTTGTGTAGCTGCTGGATTCTCAGGCAGACATCTTCCTGTGCCATGTACTGGAAGAACAAGGGGTTAGGTTGTTCCTTCCCAGGGAAAAAGCTCTAAAGCAAAGCAAAACAACAAAAAAGTTCAGAGGAGCTCCACAAAAAAAGACTAATTAAAGACAACAGGATTATTATTTTTTAAAGTTGCATGCAAAGAGGTCAAAGTTAGAGATATACTAATAATTTTCCTTGCACTATATCTATCTTCTTATGAGCCTGTGGTACTTTATAACACTGATGGTGGCATTCGTATGACTACAGCCAAAGGTACACTGCTGCTTCTGTGGTGCCTACTTTCCAGAGGTTTGTATGTTTCACTTAAACATCCACCAGAGCATAGCAGGTTACCAACAGACCTTTCTTATCTCTCGTGCCAGTGAACAGCCTTGCTCAGCTTCCCCCTCCTTCCACCTTGACTTCTCTAATCAAAGCCAGGCAAAGACTGAATCCAATTGTGCCTGCTTAAAGCTAGCAGAGATCTATCACTCTCCCAAAGCTATCCTTGGTCTACTGCTTTGATCACATCTTCTTCCTCACAGCCCATTTAGTCCCCCTTTCTTTAACCTGCTGTGATCTTCAGCTTGTGCTCCCACCCTGTACCGGTTA
This sequence comes from Cariama cristata, assembly GCF_000690535.1. Lineage (NCBI taxonomy): Eukaryota > Metazoa > Chordata > Aves > Cariamiformes > Cariamidae > Cariama > Cariama cristata. The sequence goes on from NW_009621692.1 coordinate 24,542, forward strand.
TCTCTCCTCGGACTCTACTGAGAGGTCAACAACTCCAACCAACAGTGACAGACACTTCCTTCGTGTTCTTACGCTTGCTGCCCATGAGAACATGGGGTTGCCTGTGAACACGAAGACTGACTTAATTTTCCTGTTTCAAAACTAAACTTAAAAATTCTCCTTTGCCATAATGCTTTAAAAAAATTGTCCATGGTTAAGCAGCTGGTGTGCCGAGACCACTGCCTACTGTGCCAGTCAATTTCCTCTTATTTTTAACACTCCCCATGCAGGACCAGCCATCTGTTTCTTGTTTTATCCTTTGATTGCAATCTTTTGGGGATGGGTTTATTTCTGTACATTTAGCACCAGCCAGACTGGGGTCAATGAACCCAGGCAGCCCCATTCAGTAATATATAAATACATAATATAGCCCTTCATACTGCAGGGGCTATATTGCAAGTTGCAGGGATTTGGTTTATTTTCCTTTTGCCATTGGAATGGGAAGTAATCCAACATTTTTCATTTAGTTCTTTCTTTTTCAAATTTGAATCCAATAAATGAGTAGACAAAATAACAAAAAAAATACCTTTTTTTTTTTTTTACAGGTATATCATGCAATAATACCATTTACAAAGATAATTGATTGCTGAATGCCAAATATCTGCAGTAAACCTTTCCCCCCACATAAGAACACTGAATCCCAAAGCAAAGTGTCATGCACTAGGTTTTGTTGCTTAGCTCTTAATTACCACTGAGAGACAATACATGTGGAACTGTGATTAGCTTTACAACAAAAGAAGTGAAAGCCTAGCAGAACTGGGAAAAAATGATAAAAACTGGGAGTCTTGCAAGAGTTACTTCAAGTTTTCCTAAGGTACTATCTAGAAGGACTTAATTTCAACGGTTGCTGTACAGTAAGACCTGTGTTGAGTCAGTGAAAGATCTACAAACCAGAATTAAAAAACTCATGTAAATGGTGCCCTCTGGGTTGGTATCATCCAATTCGTTGCAAAATTGCAGGCTGCATCAAATAGATGCCAAGTTTGTCCAAACTTGTGGACTTCACTGCTACGAAAGAGGTGACTATTTTGTCCCTGCAGATGTTTTTTCAAACTTGTTTTAAAAAACCCTTGTCTTCCTGATTTGCACAGTAGGGGCTTGGCAGGTGGCAGATTTTTTTGGTGAATAGGATTTCATAATACAGAAAAAGGTGGGAAAGGCAGTTTCAAATTTCCTTTTTGCCTAAGGAAGTTTTGCATTTTAGCTCCTTAAGTATCCAGAAACAGGTAAGTCTATGGTGAAGTTACAGCAATTGCTTCTCCTGAAGATATTGCATTATTTCATGCAAAACTAAATAGCTTTACCTCCAACTCTGTTCCTTTTGGCAATAAACTTATGCGTGCTGTGTACCAGCCCTTACACTTTCCTGCCGTTTGTCCAGAGTTCAGCGTATCTTCACAGACAAGAAAGTGTGGGAATGCTTACTTTATAAGTGTCAGAGGGGCTTAAAAGTGTTAGTGAGTATTTCTCAGAACTGAAAACACTTGCTCAATCCCATCCATGCCCAGAGGATGAAATTTCTTATGAAATTTCTCTTCTAAAACAGCAGACCAGAAAGGATTTGAGTTTCAGAAGTTACATGCTGAAGAGGTGGATTTAATCATCAGAATTTTGGCCTGAGGTGAAGAATGGTGATTAATCACCTAATCACATCATTTTCTGTATCTAGTTATGCATACAATATACTCCCACTTCTAAAATAATCCTGTAGAAAAAAATGGCAGTGCGATGTATCTGGTATATAGAAACAAGAAAAGGTAATTAAATCATTTAAAAAAAAAATAAAAGGAAAAAAAGTCCAGTAAGCTAATGCAGAAGAGAACAGAGAGACGGAAAAAAACAGAACAGTGGTTAGCTTGTCATTTTATCTTGCTGTCATTCTTGATTTGTGAAATTCAAGGAAAACAAGTACATTTAAAAAAAAAAAATAATCTGTCCCTTGGATACTTGCTAGTATTTCAGGTCACACTATGAAAGCTGCCTTATTTTAAGAATTTTCAGAGAACTACTCCCATTTCTCTGTTTTGAATTTGACACTCATGAAAAGGAGAGACTAACAAAACGGACCAGATCCACACTTGTACAAAATCATGTAACCTATCACACATCCACACAGCAAACCTCAAAATACAAGGGCGTGATCCTGCAGGCTTTTGCCCAACAAGTCTTATTTCTATAAAGACAACCGTAGAATACCAGTACATGTTCTTTCACAAACACAACATATACAATAATTCACATCTGGAGTACTCTGGCGCAGAAGCTTAAATGTGCCAAGTTATGCCGTGCTTGCTGTTGTAGCAAATGTCTGCTAGGGATTTATAGGGGAAAATTTTGCTTTGGCAAGGGTGATAAACATGTACTAATAATACTTTTCCATCTCAGACATTCATGTTTCTATGGGTAAATAGGGACCAACAAACTTATCCGTTGGTGATCTAAACCAAAACATGAGCCCAGAGGTGAAACCTGCTGTGCCAATAAACGATTTTTCCTATCCTGAATCCACAGGTTGCAGAATAAAGGAATTAAAGCTATCATTCATGTTGGCTTGTTTCTCGTATTGCTGTATGAAAGCAATGGATGATCAGCAGCTGCATCATCCTGGTGCAAACTCAATGAATTTGCCCCAACATAAGAGCAAATCACCCCAGTTACTAAAGGATAAGCAGTCACTAGGAGAGGAGCTGATTATTCTACCATATTATACTATCCTTTGGAATGTCTTGATTTTGTTTGATTTTTCCCCATCAAGTGCCAGAAAGAGCTGGCTGTCAACAACTCACAGGTTCCTTTTACAAAGCTGTAGATTTTCCAAGACTGTGCACCAAACCAGAATTTGTGATGATTTACACCCACTCATGCTGTACATGCAGAAGGAAATCTGAACAATGAAACAAAGCCCGTATATATCCTTCCTTTTGTGACCTGCGGTGCAGGGCTTTATATGCAACATGCAACAGTAGAAGTTGCTTTATATGGAGTACTCAGTAAAGATTATAAAGATACTACACCTCACCTCCCCCCCCTCCCCCCCCCCCCCCCCCCCCCCCCCCCCCCCCAAAAAAAAACACAACAAAAAAACAAACAAGAAAAAGACCTGGTTCCTGGCAGTAATAGCGACAGAAAAGTTTCTATCCGTTTGCTGAAAACCAAAGTTCTTTCCCATGTGTTTCACTGACACTAAGTATTTTTTCTAAACCATGAAATTTGTGTGAGGTTTGGGCAATGGAAAAACTACACCATATTCTTTTCTTGCCTAAATTACATATCGGTATAGCCTTTACTACTTGTGGCTGGCTTACCTCTGGTCCACAGTGACAGGAATAAATGAAGAAGCAAGCCTACCTTTGCTTACAGACACCAGATTTGAACGCCTGGAGAAGCGAGCAGCAGAGCTGAATGTTTCCTTTCGGAAAGCTCTCCGCTCTGGTTTTCTTCAATTTTCAGTCAATTCATAACATATTGATACTCAGAATGACCCACATTCTTAAGCTTTTCCTTCATGTGACAAACGAATGTTGCTAAAGTCAAGCCATAAGTTCACACAGATAAGCTTTCAAAACTCGCTATAAATCTAAGTGGATGAGAGCTTCTTAGCCAGCTGAATGCAATAATTCAGCACATAACTAGCATAAAAGACCCAAACTTGCCCCAGGCACTTACCCGGGGCATTTCTAGGTTTCTTGGAAAGAACTAAGACCTTCTTGTGTTTCAGCCTTCCTAGGTATCTTATACCACTCAATCACGAGTACTTGGCAATATCATTACTTTCTCCATTTAGAGCGGCACTTCACACCATCTCATCTCAGATAACACTTCTGTCTATATTATTCCAATAACCAGAAGGACCTACCTCATATATATATCTCATGATATATAAAATATATGAACTAGAACTCAGCTTACTGATTTTTCGTTTGTGGATGTAAATAGTTTGCAGTACTATTAACACACATTTTGTACCAGAAAGAAATAGTAAAACATAAAAATCAGGTTAAATATTCGGATCCCTGTCAATGATTTAACTCACACCTAAATTTCCCTTTGGCTTGGAAAGGGTGGGGAGGGTCATATCTTAATGCAATATCATAAAGCAGCCTTATATTACCAGACTGATTATGATGAGTTGAGTAAATTCTACTAAAGACTACCATTACAACTAAAGTGAACAAAGCATGTAATTCTGACCAAAAGTGTTGTGTGGCTCTGTATGATTTAGGCTGTAAAGCATCCACTGTCAGACCTTGTGGTATCCATCAAAAAAGGTAACAATTTTTGTATTTCCCTTCTATCTTCAAACTATAAAGTCTTTTAAATTTTAAAATCAAGAAAACCACAGTCATTAAGGCAGGTATGACGTTAATGTAGTATTATGTCCAGTACATTACACTATATAAATCTAGTATATACCCAGTACAAGACTTGTCAGTGAGCAAAGGCTGTATCCACCCATGTACAGTCCGTTTCGGATGACTGTGATATGACTGACAGATCTCAGGGTCAGCACTGCCTATGCTGACACAGAGAACACAAAGCTAACTCAGAAAGAGCCCAGATCCTGAAAAGGTCAATATTCATGTGTTCAGACTTTTGACTGTCATATCAGATAGGCTATAAACTTGGTGCTCCTCACCTGCACTAAGGAGAGCTGAAACCTAATGTTTAGAGAGAAATGAGCACGTCTAAGTGTCCGCAGTTTCCATATCTGAAATGTATTTCATGCTTCTGTGAGCTAGTTGGGTCACATACATATTTCGCTGTTCAGAAGAAAGGAATGGTACATCCACAAAGTACCTTGAACTGTTAGGAAGTGCACCAACATATTTGACAGTCCCAGAAGTCTCGCTTTCTTCAAAAAGTGATGGCCCAACCATATAGCCCATACGCAAGTAAGAGCTCTCAGATCTTTCTGGGTAAAATTCCTCCCTCTCCTTCTCCTTCCCTTCACTTGCAATTCCACACGCCCACACAATACTGGAGAAATTTGTCCGTGAGAGGAACTGTGCCAGGAGGAATCAGTCTCTGCAGCTACGCTGCAACAGGCACCACAGCCCCACGGCACCTCCCGTGCTGGAGAGGGGCGAGTATCTCAGAGAAACCACTTTCCCTTTCCAAGAGACAGATCACTATTCCTTTTTTTTCACTATTATTATTTTTGCAGCTCTT
>NW_009621692.1:29779-32669 GCF_000690535.1 Cariama cristata
GTAAAGGGATTTAAAGCCGTGTTATTGCCCTTGTATATGCTCAAAGTGCTTTTGACTCTGGGTTCTTCCTATAACCATCAGGGTATGCGGGTTTTTTTCCACAGCTATTTCTTTCTGTCTGACAGACTGCTGTTAATCACATGCGTAACAGTATTCTGAACTATAATAAGTTTATGCGGTTTGAAAAACTGTTATGTACCCCTCCCTTGTCCCTGTGCTTGTTACCACAAGTTATTTTCACAGGTTGGTTTTTTGGAGGGTTGTTTGGTTGTGTTTTGTTTTGTTTTTTTATCTAAACACATTTTTACAAAGCTGAGATTATAAACCAGAAAGGTGTTTTCACCATGCTTTCATTATTTGCTGACACAAACTACTTGCATTGAAAAGAACTCAAAGAACCAGAAGAAATGAGTAAAAGACATATATAGGAATAACACACGTTACAGGTAATATTTCCCTGATTCCTGGGCAGTAAGGACACTTGTCTGCACTGTGGATTTAGGCCTTAAGCACCTAATTTAATCAAAAATCAATAGGACTTCAGTTGATCTACCATGGATTTCTCAAAAGTTTCAGTACTCTGTACACCTGAACTTTAGCCTAACCCAAGCAAGTTCAGAAGGTTGCCATAGGCTTTCCTCTTGTTGAAGACCTTTTCTGAGAATAAGGAACTTAAATACATGGTGGAGAAGAAATGCAAAGGCTGTTCCACCTCTCCTAGCCACACATAACCTGCAGGGACAATTTTTAAGTTTCATATCTAGGGGTTTTTTGTATGCAGGGCTTGATGGGAAGACTAAGGAAGTGATCTAATTCCATTTCATGAGAGTCCTGTTTATTAAAAGCTGAATTGTCCAGTAGTATTTAGGCATCTAGAAGCTGCGATTAGAGCAGCTCATTATTAGCAGTATTGAAAGATACAGAAGAAGTAACTCCTCCACCCCTGTGCTCCTCTCAAAGCAGGAGATGGGAACCCACAGACATCAGCAGGCAGCAAGCAAACATCAACAGTCTGCTCTACAAGAGGTCAGCAAGACAGGGTTATTGATCAAATAAACATCAGGAAAGCTAATGGAGAAATCCTTCAGCTATCCTTATCCTTCCATCTTTCTTTACAGTGTTGGCCAGGAGCAATATGGGGCTAAATTCTGCTTGACTGAGAGGAGCAAGTTCCACTTCATGAGGATTTTGCACCAGTCATTTTCACGTAGTCACAAACCTATGCCTTGTGCAGCTCTCAGTAGAGATTCCTATTCATCAGTGAGTTCATTAAAATAGAAATTAAATTAATTAAATTAGAAATTAAAAAAGGAAAAATGTTTGCATCAGTTTCTTTTTTAATCTAGCAAGGTGTAAAGGTACTATTGATCAAATCTGCCTTTTTTTCTAAATACGATAGGTTTCAGCAGAGGATTCCTCTGAATCAGAATTTGGCAATTGTTCTAGTCTTGGCTTCTGAAAATGTGTAATGAAATACACATCGCACAATGTGAAAACCAACCATACTGGAGGTAAGTCAGGGGAGGCCAACACGTTCACCGTCATACGTGAACATGCTCTACCAGGTAAACATAAAATTTTCTTGAGGCGGCTCATGATTTCCTTAGGCTTGCAATACCAAAATGTTTCATTTCATTAGACAAAAGTGCTGAGGGGAGCCAGAGAAACTTGTGTATTGAAGCTGGAAGTAGTAAGAACTCCCTCACAGCCTTAACGACGTGTTTGCACAAAACAAGTTCCCTCTTTTAGGGATATGACTTCCAGTACGAACTGGAACCAAAGCAGCACATAGGTAAATGCTATGGTATGAAAGCACCTTTTCTTCTAGAAAAGGTCTGTTTTACTGCAATTTATGGTTTATAGCAGAGCAATACTTAACAGTAATGGTATTACTACAGTTTGTGACTACATTAAATAGTAACGTTGTACCTGAGGTTGGAGATGGTTTTCCCACAAGCCCTCGGCAGAGAGCTTTCCTTCATCAGACATCATTTTACTGGGAAGGACTGAGTCCTTTCCCCTTCTACCGTTACAGAGTGCAACGGTTATTAGTTACATTTGGCTCCTAGGCCTCTGAATTCCTATAAAGAACCTGGTTTAATTTGCTTATCTATTGCCTGGCTATCAAACATCACCGTGTTTTTGCAAATAATAATGTCAATGTGAAACGATCTACATTTTAAACCAAAAAGGTTAAATCTAAACTTTTTTTTAAAAAAAATACTTAAAAAAACAATCTGCAAATTAGCTTTTACCCAATGAAAAGCCATATATCAATGAAAAACCCGGTCATTCCCAATCTTTGCTTAAAATGACACTAGCAAGGGTATTATCCCATGTACTGTGCCAAATGCAAGTAGCTATATTCCACCCACCTAAGTTCTTTCTTTAGTTTAATTGAATGGTTGAATTGAAGTGTTTTCATTTCCTGCACTAAAATGGTGTGCAACATCCCAGCTCAGTCTTATCCAACTTCTTTCAATCAGCAATATCTTTCCGTGGAAATGTAAACCATTCCATTATGTATATAAACTCGTTTATGATCTCACACCCTAGAAGACACCGATAATACATGTTATTTAGTCTCAATTTAATACAGCTGGCTGGATCATCTGCTGGGATATATGTCTTACTGATGCTCCGACTTGACTCCAGCAAATGAGCCTACTCAAGATAACAGTTATAAAGAAACCTTCAATTCTTGTACCATCTCTTCACGCATTTAAGAGCCAAATGAACCAAGCAGATAGAGAAACTATTGAAGAGGTTTGAGTGGAGAAGTGGGAGAGACGGAATTGCTCTTGCCAGGCTTTGCCTGCCAAAAACATTAGGAAGCTTTCTCTATATCTAATATTAGACAGTAGAACTGGACCTCTAGCTACTGTCTCCA